>NC_090940.1:335081377-335382858 GCF_040938575.1 Ambystoma mexicanum | reverse complement strand
GCACGTGCTTTTCCTCTACTCTTTCCGACTGGCAAAGGAGGAAGATACGATGATAGACCTATTTAAATATCAGCATCAGAATATCGCTCATTACGAATGTATTCTGAAGATCCCAGATTTCGACAAAATGTGGAATACATATTCCACCTACTCTTTGAAAGTGAACTAGCAACTTTATGTTACGGAGTTGCACACATATTAAAATCAGGATCACACTTTCAAAATATGACAGCTACACAATTATTACAAAATGTTCAACAAAAAGATGAGATTTTACAAGCAAATCTTACAAATCTATTAGCAAATATGCGTGGTACTAAAAAGTACTGGTTTCGACGTCATGGAGATGTACGTTGTATGATCAGAAACCTTGGCCCACCCACTTGGTTTGTTACATTAAGTTGTGCAGAATATGCATGGGAAGATTTACATGCTTTCCTACGCATATCAAACGAAAACAAAACAAACATAGATATACCAACATCTGGAGAACTTTGTTCTCAGGATCCTGTTAATGTTTCAAGATATTTTCACCATCGCTTCATTGCTATGCTACATTTTATTTGTAATAAAACTTTTCCTCCCTTTGGAGAAGTGCAACACTTCTTTTGGAGAAAAGAATACCAAGCCAGAGGAGCACCACATGTTCACATGCTTTTACATGCCATTGTTTTACAGTTTATTGAAAAATATGTCACTTGTGAAATTCCATCAGAATCCACAAATAGTGATAATCATGCAAACATTTTACAATTTCAAAGACACAAATGTAGCAAATATTGTCTTCGCAAATACAAAAAAAAAGGGAAATACTACACCAAATGACGATTTGGTTTCCCTAGACCAGTTACAAATACAGGTCAAGTGAACAACCTCATGTCTTCAGTTAGACATAGGGCCTCATTACGACCCTGGCGTTAAGGGTTTAACGGCGCCGTGAAAGGTGTCACGCCGTTAAACTCTTAACGCCTCATTACGAGTTCCCTTTGCGGGACCCGACCTTAACGCCTGCTTTTAGCAGGCGTTAAAGTAGGGTGCCGCAAAGGGACCTTGGTGCTAAGTATGGTGCCGCAATTTGCGGCACCGTACTTAGCGCCTTCCCCATTCCCATTGAGCCCTATGGGGCAAAAATGGGAATGGGGAAGGGCCCATGGTGAATGGGGAATTACCGCCCCGCCAACCTTGGAATGGGGTGGTAATTCCGCCATTCTCCATGGTGGACCCCGGCATGGACCATGGTGCTAATAGCACCATGGTTTAGCGCCGGGGTCGTAATGAGGCCCTGTTAAAGGTAAGTCACCTAAAAATACATATTGCATGAAAAGAAAAGAAGAAGAAAAATATATCAATGATTACAATGCATTCATTGCCCACTTATGGAATGCAAACATAGATGTGCAGTACATTGCAGACAATTCTACTGCAGTTGCACGATATGTCACAGCATACTTAACCAAATCAGAAAAGACAGATGGCCTCATTACAACCTTGGTGCTAAGTGCACCAACTTTACCACCATGGTGTAAACTCCGTTTACACCATGGTGGATGGCGGATTTACCGCCCCATTCCAAGGTGAGTGGGGCGGTAAATCCCCATTTCCCATTTTCCCTTCCCCATTTTTGCCCCATAGGGCATAATGGGAGTGGGGAAGGCGCTAATTACGCCGCCGTAAATTACGGCGGCATAATTAGCACCATGGCAGGTTAGCGCCATGGATTTTAACGCCTGCTAAAAGCTGGCGTTAAAATCAGAATCAGGCGTTAAGGGTTAACGGTGGCGTTAACCCTTAACGCCTGAGTTGTAATGAGGCCCAAAGCTCCAAGACCTCTGGAATGACCTGTCATCAGATAAAACAGTGTCTCAGAAATTATACAGCTTGGGCATAAAAATGCTGTCCCATAGAGAATGTGGATCCTATGAAGCAGCTGATCGATTAACTGGTACTGCATTGTATGGTAAATCTGCAAATATAGTATGGCTAAGTCTGGGTCCAGCTAAATCTAGAAAAAGAGTTCGAAAATCATACGAAGATATAGAAACCATAGCCAAACATGATCCCAACAGCCAAGACATTTTAAAAAACAATGTATTGGACACATACTACCCAAACAGGAGTACCACTTTGGAAACCATGTGTCTATACCACATAGCCCAAAACTACACATACAAAAATAATATAAAACCTGATGAACAAAACCGTAAATACAAAGTGACAAGCTGTGAAGGCAGCTTAGTAAAACTCAACAAACCAAATTTAATTAATCATATCAAATTGTCATTAAAGACTCCTCAACATAAAGAAGTATATTACATGCCCCTGCTACAACTCTTTAAACCATGGAGAAAAGAAGAAGACATACTAGATAACTATGACTCATATGAAGACGCTTTCAAAGCAAATGAAAGCAGTATAACTGATGTAAACTTTGCACAGTACAACACAATGTTGCACAATGAACAGCAACACGAAGAAGAACTCCAGGCCCAACTAGATAAGGACACTCCTGACAGTAGTCAACCTTCTGTCACAGGAAGCCAATAACCACTGGGAGACCCACTAATAACAAATGAGGCAGAATTAGCTCTAATAGAAGTAGAAAACACCATGTGTCAGTATGAAGATAAAGAAGACTTAACTATACTACAATCAAAGCTAAACAATGAGCAACGTAGCATTTTTCAAGAAGTAACAAAAGAAATTGCATATGGTGTACAACATGAAAACAAAGAATGCACCTGTCAAAATTACAAAACTATACTATTGTATGTCAGTGGTGAAGCTGGTTCTGGCAAAACATTCCTAATCAAAATCATCAGTAAGTTCCTTCAACAATTGACAAACAACAAACTGTCAGCTGTTGTCACTGCCCCCACAGGTTTAGCTGCCTACAACATAGGTGGTGTCACTTTACACTGATTACTACTCCTGTGTCATGACTGGCTGGCACCGGCGTTCCCTGTGGCAACGCTGGAGATTGCGTGCACTCGCCGTTTTCCCCTCTTCCAAGATGGCTTCTCATCCTCTGGGTTACGGTGCAGTGTTTTCACGTTCACAAGTCAGATGTCCTCTGACGTCATCTCGTTCTCTCACGGATTCCGGATATGGTCCAGCAGAGCCGAAGCCCAGAGCGTCGCTACTCTCTACAGACGCTACGTGAGTTCGCAACTAGGGGGTTTACTATTCTATCCCTCCTACCTATGCTTACCTTTTCTTTTCTACTCTTTCTTACAGCCGTACCATCCTGCCTAGCCTTCCCGTTCCGCAGTCCACAGATAGTCCCCCCTTTCAGACAAATTAGGTACTTACCCAATCATTATATTGATTCCTCTCGTACCTAGTTCCTTCTCTCATCTCTCGTTTACTTATTTTAAATCAGGACTTCGCCGAGGTACAGTGACCCGATCCAGTGATTCCTGTAAAACTTGAGGAGCTGCAGCCAGCGGAGACACGACCGATCCAGCTTCTCATCCATTCCAGCAGGGTTTTTTCCCCCAGGAGGGTTTCCCTGGGATGCCTTGCACACCCCTTCGGTTCCCTCTTAGGGAGGAGGGAGGTGTTAGGGGCCTCAGGGGACTCCCCAATTGCCTCGTAAATTGCTGCACGAGACAGGTTAGTGTCAAAACATTACATCCTGCCAGTAGAACACCAAAAAAAATTTGATTATTGCAAACTTTCTGAAGAAGCTGCAATGGAACTACGCAGAGTATTGAAACAAATGAACATGCTACTAATAGATGAAGTGAGCATGGTGTCCAACCTAATGTTGGCTTTGATTCACCTCAGATTACAAGAAGTACTCAAAACAAACTATGAAGAGCTCTTTGCAGGAAAACACATTATTGTTTTCGGAGATCTTCTTCAATTGACACCAGTAAAAGGTGAGCCTATTTTTAAAACATTAGGACACAAACTCTGCCGTAAAACTGTTGACAGCATTGGAAATGTCAACCTTTGGCAACATTTCCAATACAGAGTATTAACAGAAAACATGCGCCAATCTGCAGATCTCACTTATGCCAACATCTTAAAAAGTATCAGAGTTGGTATACTTTCTAAAGAAGCAGAAGCAATATTGAAAACCCGGCACATTCATGCACTTTATGGTGATAATGCATGTGCTACAGTTGTTATGTAACAATTAGCCCACAAAAATGTCAATTGTATGGCCTTAATGCCAACTCTTGCAAGCAGTTTCAAATTCAATGAAATAATGTTAAGTAAAGAAATGCAACCAATAATGGAAATTAGCGCCACAGACAAACTAGATGTACATGGAATGACACTACTCATGTGTGACCAAGCCACAACAAGACTAAATAGTTTAGAAAAATCAATCTCAAACACAGCAGGCTTGGAAAACATATTAAAATTATCCTTAAATTGCAGAGTAATGCTGAAACGTAACCTTGACGTGGACCAAGGACTAGTTAATGGAGAACTGGGTACAGTTGTTGGCTTTAAAACATACCCACGTGACAACAAATTCAGTTTGTCAATATTCTCTTTGACAAACTTTCAGAAGTAAAAAGAATAGGACGCTCAACAGCTCGATTCCTTCTCTTCAAAGACATGTATGTACGCAGAGAACAAGTTTCTCTAACTCTTGCATACGCAGTCACCATTCATAAATCACAAGGTCTTACCCTAGACAAAGCAATGATAGACATTGGTAACACAGTCTTTAAAGAAGGCATGAGCTACGTAGCTCTATCACGCTTACGTACACTTGACGGTCTATTTCTAATCAACTTTGATGCAAGTAAAATAAACGCTGATATTCCTTGCATTTTAGAATACAATAGACTTTGTTCACTATACACTCCCCATCTAAACACATATTCTGTTCCACAAAAAGTAAAACATAAATCAAACAGAAAAGCAACAGGATGTCACTGCAAATCCTCCAAAGAGAGTAAAAGAAAGTAATACTTCATCAAGTGCCACAAGCAAAAAAGAATCAATTAGGGAAAGTAAACCAGGTACTTCTTCAAAGAAGGAAGACAAACTCCAAAAAAGCAGTCAGATACAGAACTACCTGGTCCATTTAAACTCTCAAATATAGTTGGTGTAAGTTGCTACGCAAATGTAGCAATGAATGGTCTATTTCAATTACCACCAATTGTTGAGAACATTTACTTACACAGTACAGACCCATTGTGTTTGCAAATGTTAGTACTTCACAGAAACGCAGCAAACAATCCTGACAACACGTATAGTGTTTATGGAATAAGACAACAATTGGACTGCTGTGCTGGAATGGTGAAATTCACTATAAACTCACAGGAAGATCCACAAGAATGTCTAATGTACTTACAATTAGTACTGGAAAACAAAAACATACCTATAAATGAAGTCTTCCAGATTTCATACATGTGGAAACATACATGCACTCTCTGCAACAATGTGACACAAGAACAAATTCCCAATGAACGCTTTGTGTATATATCAATACCTAATTGTGAATCGGTTCCATTTCAGCAACTTGTACAAAATGCAAACCATGGTAGATTGTGTTCGACCTGCAATTCAGATAATCGCTCCACGTTAGTAATACAAACACATAGTAAATACATAATACTAATGCTTCTACGTTACAATGCAGATGGTACCAAAAACAACTGCAAGCTGACTGGATTCACACATGGTCAAATATCACTTGGTAGGAAAACCTTCACGACAATAGGTATAATCTACCATGCAGGAGCCACAACCAATTCAGGGCACTACACTGCATATATAAAAAAGAAATGTGGATGGTTTGAATGTAATGATAGTACCATTACTCTAAAGCAGAGATTACCAGCAAATCTTACAAATGCTTATTTAATGTTCTTAAAACCAACATTTGATAACTAAACTGTACTTAAACCTTAAGTACACATGTAGTAAAAAAATATAAACTGTCACAATATTCCAAAAGCTATCTAACTGCCCAAAGATGCTACAACAACTAATCAGATAAATTAATACCACTCAAATAGAGAAAAAACAGACAGTTACAATACGCCAATTGGTATCTAACTATCCCAAAATTTAGAAATAGTCAAACAGATAAATCAATACCACAAAATTATATCAAAAAATAAACTGTTAGAATACGCCTACTGGTATCTAACTGCTCCAAAAGTTTACAATATCCAAACAAATACCTAATATCTTACTGCTCCCAAAAACTGGAACAATCCAATGTATAAAGCATTAGCCAGGAACAACAAGTAAACACTGAAAACAAACAAACAAATAAACTGTAGCATAATACAAAAAGGGTTTTTTTTAATCCAACATGGATTTTTTTTCTCCCACAGACCCAATGATTTTAGCAACAAACACAGAAACTGAGCAAATTGCACAGTACTCTGGTTTGTCATCTACTAAATATGAGGGTAAAAAAAAAGAAGAAAATGTTTATTGTACAATGTAATAAGTCTTTATAAAATACTAATACTAACATGCTATTTTCTTTTATTACAGACATGAACAAGAAAAACATGGACTCCCGTTACTAAACCAAATAGTAAGTATAACATGATAAATACAACCATTGCAGCATATCACACCCATACTGGCTTATAACAATGTTCCTTATAAATTTGTTTTTGACCCAAAGTTATAAGCCACTATGAGTGTGATATGCTGCGGTGCTTGTGGCCAGAGCATAGACTCTTGGGTGCATGGCATATGAGTGTGATTTGCTGAGGTGGTTGTGGCCAGGGCATAGAGTCTTGGGTGCATGGCCAAATGGCCATGCACCCAATATTCTGTACCCTGGCCACAACCACTGCAGCATATCACACCCATAGATTCAAGCATTGCAACCATTTTAATGTCCGCGGACACAAGGAAGTTCCTAGAACACATTCAACTTGCCAGAGGACGATACGGACAGCGTCCTCAGGACACCCCCATTTTCTTAATGTACGAACATTTCAGGACACCGCGAGTGTTCTTAGAACACTTTCAGCTTGACAATGAACAATACAGACAACGTCTTCAGGACACCCCCTGCGAACATTACAGGACCCCACAAGTCTTCTGAGAACACTTTCAACTTGACACCGTATCCATTCTGTTTATTTACAAACATTTCAGAACAGCCGTGTTGTCCGCAGACAAATCGAACACAACAAAAGCGTCTAGCACATTAAAAAAATACAACATTGCACCTATCTCATACTCCCCCACCCTCCCCAAACACTCTTACACACCGACACACTCCACTAAATACAATTTTTAAACCAAGTTTCACCTTGTTGTCTGCAGTCGTCCGCGAATGCAAGATGTCGGGCGCCACCAAAAATCTGACGTGCTCCACGCCCCACGCCATCCAATCAGCGAACACGTTCGATGTCCGCGGACATCGCACAAGCCGCTCGGCCAATCAGGGCACTGTCCGCGGAGCGAACCGGGAAGTCCGTCCGCGAAGCGAATGGAGATATCACTAATTTTTTTGCCTTACATTTTGGTCATTTTAAAAAAACCTACTGGACGGATTTACACCAAGTTTGCAAAAGCACGCTTTCCAAGTCCCCACTCCTGCCGCAAATGTGGTGTAAATCTGTCCAGCGGTTTGGGCTGTAGGCGTGCGCAAAGTTTTTTCCCATTATGTCTATGGGAAAAAACAAACGTTTTGGGACCCCCTATAACTTTGCCCCCCCCGGACCAAACCTCTCCAAACTTTGCAAATAAATTCAGAGTGGGCCATATACTTTTTTTGCAAAGTTTGGTGAGGATTCGTCCAGAGGGAGCGAAGTTATAAGCCACCCAAAAAATGCTCTTCCTATGCAAACACCAACTTAACCATAACTACATGGACGCTACCGCGTCCATGTAATATGTATAAGATTCAGTGAAAAACCTTTGTCAAAGGGATGGTATGGTTATGTTGCACTAATAAAATCCTATGAAATTCAATGAAAACCTTTGTTAAAGGGATGCTATGGTTACAATTAAAACTGAAAAACCCCAGAAATTCACCAGTCATGGTAAGCGAAGCAAACATAACTCACGCCACCACCGTGCACTGCTAACACTAACACCCAGGAATCAAAGATGACATCAGAAATGTCATTGACCACATCATTGATGGCACTTTATGACTATCCGTGGTATCTGCAGTCCCCTCTCTAGGCCATGCATTATTAAAAAAACACATACTGCAGGTGCACACCATTGCACAAGACAGCCCTTCTACCCTTTATACTGTTATGTTTGTAGCACTTCCTCATTGGCTGCTTTGAAACAAGTCAGAGATACATCCACCAATCAGTTAAAAAAACTTGACATATTACCCTATCAACATATTAAACTAACTGCCCAGCTAACTGCTGGGGAAGAGGAGTCCCAAGGGTGTAGTACACAGCTGCCAAGAGGTAGACCTACAAGGGCAGTGCTGAAGGGGGTGGGGGGTGCTGGTGTCGACTGGATTTAGACCATGGAACATGTGAGGTTCATGAGAGACCAGGCCACCAGTGTCAGTGGCAGTGGTATGAGTTAGCATGGAAGGGATTAAGTAAAACAGCAACACAAAAGCAGAGTTTTCAGAAGTTTCCTGAATTTAAGGAAGTCCAGCTCAAGTATAAGTGGAGCAGGAAAACTGTTCCAAAGAGAGGCACTAGCCTCACACTCTTTGTTTCAAAAAACGTTTGAAAAGCACAGTATTAGAGTATTGGAGGTACAGCAGCAGAGGGCTCTAGTAGGGCAGTATTTAGGGAAACAAAGTTGGACATATTCTATTCCTTGCAATTAGTAGGAGCCAGTGTACACATTTTAGGGCTGCAGCGATACGATCTCTGGGCATGAGGGGCACATACAACAAAGGGGGAGGTTAAGGAAAATGGCATTTCAACAGTCCAGCCATTGAGCTTGTGGGGGGAGGAGGTGAAGCTAAAAGCATGGACTTTTTTTTACAAGCTCCAAAATGTAAGTAGTAAAGAGAGAGAGGACTTAAGGATGACCCAAAGGTTTTTGGCCTCACAGGATGTTGAGTTTAGAAGGCCCAAAGACAGCGGCAAGAGGGTAGGAGAAAAACAGGGCACATGTGTCACAATAAGAAAGATCTCTGTCTTGCTGGCATTGAGACTGAGATTGTTGGATGCACACAATCCCTCAATAGACCTCAGACAATCAGGGATAAAAAACTAGCACAAATTATTTCAGGGAAGTTTAAGAAAAGCTGTGTGTTATTAACATAGCATAACACTGGAAATGAGAAAAAAGAAGGACATCAGGTGAGCCAGATGGACGAAATAGATATGAAAAAGGCACTATCATAGGATAAAACCCTGGGGTACTCTGCAGGTACACAGAGAGGTGGTACAGTACAAACAGCCCAGTTGCAGCTGGAAAGGGCAGTTAGTGAGGAAAACAAATCAACAATCCAGTGCGCGGTCCATGTTGCTAAAAGTATCATGTAACTGTTTAATGAGGATACAATGGTTGACCTTGTGAAAGGTGAAGGAGACATCAAGGAGCACTGTCCACAATTGTACTACAATCATAAATACCATATACATTTTAATTATATCATTCCACCATATTACAAATACTGTATACTTGCCTAGATTGCCTATAAATACAATAACATATCATTATACTATGTGTTGCCAGTGGCCAGATTTTTGGGGGCATGGCCAACGGTCATGCCTCAATGAATCTGGCTACTGGCCACAACCACCACAATAGAATTAAACCATATAACTAGTATGTACAATATACCTTAAAATAACAAAACTCACCCTGAGCCCCCTACAATTAAAATAGGGTCTGCGGATACCAACATTGACGGCAGACTCGACAGCACCTGCACACCCTTTTTTGACCTATAAAAACAGCTCCATATCACCTCTATTCCACTCCTCCACCCTTTGCAGACCCTTTTTGGGCCACCAAATAACCACAAATGTGTTTTCCAGATGTTCCCCCACTGTGCTATCCGTGGACACTGGACGTTGCTGCAGATCCAATATGGCGAGCGTCTTCCAAAAATATAACGCAACTCAGACTTTTGAGCATCCCAAAAGTCTGGACCGGACCCAGATATCACAAATTACATTTGGCCCACTTTTTGGCCATTTATTTAAAATCTACTGCACAGATTCATGGCAAATTTACAAAAGCATGCGTTCAGGACCAAGCCTGGTGCAAATTTGGTGAAATTCCGTCCAGCGGTCTGGGCTATAGGGTTGAACATCATTATTTTTACATTGCGTCTATGAGGATTTCTTCATATTTTGAGACTCCCTATAACTTTCCAAGGGGGCCATTTAATTTATTTATTTGCACATTTTTGTGAAGATTCATCAAGGGGGTGCAAAGTTATAAGCCACCCAAAAAGGGCTCTTTCTATGAGTTGAGCAATTTAACCATAACTACAGGGCCGCTACCACAGTCCCTGTACTATCCCTATACTGCGGCTCATCAGTAGATTACAGATAAAGGCTTTTATTTAAAATTTTCTGAATTGGCATGGCTAATTGATTAAAAGGCTTTACATTCTAAATAGAGTAAAAAGCAGGAACAATTTTACCCCTGAACTCTGGAGTCGATAAGCAAAGATTGCACTTTTAGGGGGTAATTCATGGAATAAATGTGCAGTGAAATTTGTGGTGCAAGCTGGCGCAAGCGTGAAAAAGCTAGCGCACGTGTGGGATTCATGGAAGGACCAGCACGTGTTTTTCCCGGGATGTGCGCCAAATCAGCGCTTACGTTACACATAATTGCGACTTACCAAACGCGTGCGCGACAGGAACGGGGAAAGGACTCGCGTACACACCTAAAAAGGGGGCGGAACATGGGGAATGGGGAACAATGCGTGAAAATGTAGGTGTAATGTGGGAAGTACCGCTGGGAAACACATGCAACGCCCACATGCTAGTGAACAACACGTATTCATGGAATCGAATAGGGAAAACCCACGCAAGTCAAAACACATGCACATGCACTAATACGTCTGCCACACGAAAGCAGGCGAAAGCGCCCCGCGCAGCATAACAGTGTGCGCAAACAACAAACAAGCAAATACAGCTATGATGAATATCCATTCCTCACAGCAGTGATCATGGGACACTGCAGGAGGAGGAGAATAGCCAGGCCCCACATTTTTTTGACCAGGACCGGCCTTTTTGGGATTCCTGATGACCAGGTCCATGGCAGGCATAGCTATCCCCTCATATCATCCTAGACCAGGTCACTGAGTAGGAGGATGAACTCACATCACCCACCCTGTGCTCCCAAGCATTGATCCCCTTGGAGAAGGTGCTCAATGTACTGCATTTTTAGGCCACTGGGTCATTTCAGTGGATAACTGCCATAGAGGGGTGTGTCTCACAGCCCACACTGTCACATTGCCTACACCACGTGTTGGCAATGATCACTGCACTCCCCTCAGACAGCAGGCACATATACATGCCCAGAACACCTGCAGAAAGGCAGGCCGTGGTCCAGGACTACTACAGGGTGGCACACTTCCCCAAAGTGCTTGGTGCCATAGATTCCACCCATGTGGCCCTACGTCCACCTAGGTCCACTGAAAACATCTACCGCAACCGCAAGCACTGGCATTCCATGAACGTGCAGGTTGAATGCAATGCCAAGGAAATCATCACCTCTGTCTATGCAAACTATCCAGGGTCCACCCATGACAGTTCCATATACAGAATGTCCACCCTGAGCTGGGCCCTGGAAGCTGGGAAGCATGGCGACACATGGCTCATAGGTGAGTACAAATGCCTCTGCACATGCATGCATGTCACACACAGACAAATACACAAACCCAACTAATGACAACCATCATCACCTCCCCAGTGGACAGTGACTACCCACTGAGCACCCACACGATGATGCCAATACGGAACCCCACCACACCACCCCAGGTAAGATACAGCACAGCCCATATTGCAACCAGGGCCATAGTGGAGCGCACATTCAGAGTGCTCAAGTCACACTTATGCTCCTTGACCGCTCTGGCACCAGCTACTATATGCACTCCCAGTAGTGTGCAGGATCATTGTGGCAGCATGTGTCTTGCACAATGTTGCAACATGGCGGGGCGTACCAGTGGAAATGGTGGTGCCCCCACATCCCCAACCACATGCCCATGCGCTGCACATGGGAGGGGAAAGGGTACATGGCGAGGCAGCCCTGACCCAGCTTGTTGCCAGATTTTGCACCTAAACTCCCACCCCTGCGGAGTGCACACAGGCCTGGCACACACCAGGTGACAATCGATGATGACAAAGAGACAGTCAACTTTCACAACCTTACCACCCCTAGAATGTATTCACGGAAGTGCTACATTGTGTGCATCCCTAGCTACTTAAACATAACCAATCCCATGTGACCAAAAGGAACACACACAAGGTGCATATCTCACCAACCCCTGCAAAACAGGCCATGCAAATCACTGTTTTGTCACCCAAACCCTTCCAAAACCCATGCACCCTGTCCTCCATGCCCTGCCATGGCATGCAATAGCTGAACAGCCAACCAAATGTACAACACATGACACTATCATCATTAAGTGCAACGTGAGAAATGTAAACAGGCATGAGACATTCACACCTGACATGGAACTTGATGAACTCACTTTGAAAAAATCTCCCACACAAACAAAGGGGGTCATTATGAGTAAGGCGGTATGCCGTAGATGGTGCCGGTATATCACTTGCACCGTCCATACCGTACCGCCATATTATGAGTATCCCTGGCGGCTGACAGGCTGTGTGGTGGTCGCCACAGCTGCACCTGCAGCTACCACTACCGATGGGCCCGTGTCAGCACATGTTACTTACTGTCGGGTCGCAAGGGTGCCAGGGTCAGATGCAAAAGCAGCATCATCTGAAGCCGGTGGGGGTGGTGGCATGGCTGCACCAGCTCATGGCTGGACATCCTGCCCCTATGGTGCACCCCTGCCTTTTCCCGCTCTATGGCCACCCTGGACTCCACATACTCCCTGGTCACCCTGGCCACATGCTCGACCACTCCCAACACTGGCAGGACGCGCAGCTGAGCCCTTCTTAACCTTTGGTGGCCTCCTCACCATGGCACGAATGTACTAATGCCAATGGGAGCCGCACTGAACAATTGTCCTGGTCAATTGGGGTGAAAGGGGCAGGGTATGTGATGCTAGACGCACCCCTGTGCTCCTGCAAGGCTGCCTATGGACCCTGGAAATAAATGACGGTCATGCAATGCTCAGGCACCCCAAAAGTACAAGAAAAATGTATACGCAACCCCTGTAGCCCACGTGCATTTGAAAAAAATCTCAGTACGCAGTACGCTGTGGCACCCAGGAACACAAAAGTCAAACACGATTAACAAGCGGGTTACTATAACCTCAATAAATAGGGTATGCGACAAACAGGTGCACCCACAGTGGATAAAATAGCGTGCAATAGCGTGCGCGACTCACCATCTGGCTTGCATGGAAAATAAATATGCATAGGGCACTGTAACCGCGTGTGAACTCCAAAATAGGAAAACACACGCGTCGGTCTCCACTGAAAGCACGTACAGCGCGCTGCAGACCTGCGTGGACCATTAACACATGCAGAAGGAAATGCCTGTGCACATTACGTCATTTATGCGCTTAAGCGCTAATGCCCTATCCTCGAATTACACGCTGACGTGCTGTTTTTTCACATGCCAATTCACTCTGCATCAAGCTGGCCACGCGACAACACACGGAAGACCATGTTCCTTCCCAGAAGGCCATTTTCCTGCCCCCCAGAGCCCCGGGGAGCCTCCTACAAGCCATCTGCTGCTGCCTGCTGCCTGCCTGCTGCCAACAGTGCCCTGCCATTTGGTGCCTGCACATCAGCCATCTTCAGGGGTCCAGTTGCTGTGACCACCCCTTCTGGAACAGAAGACTCCCAACTGGTGTTCCATCGCTCCACAGCCCAGCCCCAGGACCCAGTTGCCCACCCACACCTGCCTCGGGGGTTGCCATGTCCAATGCAACACCATCCGGCACCAATGGCAACCCCCCAGCAGAGAGGCAGAGGGCTGGCAGCTTCAGTGCTAATGAAGTTGGCATCCTGGTGGAGCAAGTCCTGGGGCATAATGATGCCCTCTTCACACCATCGCGCGCTGGCAAGGAAGGACGGAGGAGGATCTGGAAGGACATAGTGGGTGCCATCAACGCAGAGGGGGTGGCACCCCATGACAACAAACACGTCCAGAAGCGCTGGGAGGACTACAAGTCCAGGACACTCAAGAAGGCCCGACATCTCTTGGATGCAGCGGATGCAGTGGGGCGCCGGGTCCACCCTACCACCCAGCAGATGAGGGACCTGGAGCGTATTCGCCCAGTGCTTCACCACCAGATCCTCAGGATGCAGGCCTGTCTGAAGTTGAGCGGTAAGTGCCTATGCATTCCCGTTTAAAACAGTGCATGTTGCAGTGTGGTGGTAGATAGCTACTTGATTGTATGTGTGACATGGGTCATGTATGGATGTGTGTGTGCAGGGACATGATGGTGCTGCGTGTGAGTCCAGTCAGGCATGACCCACATGGATGGTGTATGTGTTACAATGCATCATGCGGAGCAGCAGGCGGAATGCACACATGTATGTATACCTGTGTCTGTACTTGGACATGTTTGGGGTGTGAGGGATGGGTGTTGCTGTCATGGACATGCATGGTGTACATGTCCGTGTGTCTGAGTAGTGTGTGAGTGAGTCAGGGCCAGATGCTTGACCCTCCGGTGATGTGTGTGCGTGTGATAAGCATGTCCCATGATGCATGTGAGTTTCAGCCCACCATTGGATGTTTCTGTGGGGTCTTGGACATGGATGCAAATGTTTGTTGCATGTGCCATGCCTGTTCCTGCATGTGTGTTGCCTGCACTGACCCATGTGTTGTGGAAGGACATGATGGAAGTGACGTTTGACAGTCCAACTCATGTGCTATTGTACAGTACCCTGATGCTTGTGTTCAATGTCTCCCTTAACACAGTGGCGAGTGAAGAGGGCGGAGACAGTGCTGTGGAGGAAAGCGGCAGGGATGCCTCCACCAGCTGGCGACGCAAGGCACAGTCACCCTCCCAGGAAATTCCATCATCCGGGAGTGAGGGGACTGGTGCCGCGTCCGCCCTTACGTCTGCAGCAGAAGGGGCGGGTGAGCCCCCACAGGGGCTGGCAACGGGGGAAGACGGTGCAGAGCCATCCAGGTTGGTGGTGTCTACGGAGGAGGAGGAGGCCGCTTCAGAACCGCACATGGGGCCTGGTGGGGGTGGTACCACTGGTGCAAGTAGTGCAGTCCAGGGGCAGGAGGCAGCACAGGTCACAGCAGAGGGGCCTGTGCATTTCACTGTCCCTGACAATGTGACTGCATCACGATGCACCAGCAGGGATGCCCCGTCCCAGGCCCGTCCGCAGGTAGGGGGAGGTCCACATCATCTGGCACTCCTCTACCTGCGGACGCGGGGACCTGTGACAGGATTGAGTCCATCCTGATTGGTGTTGCATTGCGCACACATGTCATTCGTGATGACGTGCGTGCTTCCTGGGGGGACCACGCATGTCATCACGAAGAGATGTGTGCCAATGTGGCCCAGTTAGGAGGGCTCATGGTCGGGGGTTTCATCCACATGCCGCTCTGTCTTGCGGCCCTCTCCTCCTCTGTGAACATTATTCGCCAGTCGTTCTCCGTACCGTCTTCCGGCCCAGATGACATTAAGGCCCCCTGTGGACCTGCCCCAACCAACACAGCCAGGTTGGTGGAGATCCCATCCCTGCCACAGTCGGGAGTCGGAGCTCCAGCACAAGTGGTCACCCCAGCCACTTGACCCCTGGCAACGGACCATGTGCAGGCACATACAAGCAGGGCACCTGCACGACGGCCCCAGGTGTTGCCATCTACCCGGAGGCAGCCAAGGTTGGGGTGGCAGGCAGCAGAAAGGCGGTGGCCGGCTTGGTGTAGGAGGCATGTGGCCTTGGGGCACTCTACATTATCGGGGCAGGCATCGGCCGGTGGGCAGGAGGACCCAAGTTTGGGAGTGTCTTCCGTGTGGCAGCGGTTGGGCCAGCGAATAGGTGCAGAGCAGCGGCAGGTGGAGAGGGCACAGCTCACAATGGTCAGGGCGGAGAACTCCATGCACAGGTCTTTGAGGCAGGCTGAGTGCCTCGAGGCAACTCACAGGGAGTTGGAGGAGGCCATGGCTGCATCCCTGCAAGACCTCAAGGCCAGGGAAGAGGCCCGCCTCCGGAACATCGACGTGGAGTTCGATGATGCCCTGGCCCGGGACATCAAAAAGTGAGCCTGCCACCTTTGTATATAGTTATTTAGGTTTAGGTTTCATTTGGTTTTTATTATTATTTGGAGTTCACAGAGTTTGCTCCATTTTTTTGTATGTAGTTGTATTTTAGATAGGGTTATAGGTAGGTTTCCTTTTGTTTTGGGGTGGACCTTTCAGACTTTAATTTTTAATATTATGGACATGTACGTACTTTATTTTTTTCATATTCACACGGAGTAATGTTTTTTTTTATGCTTTTCATCTTGGGATTTATTTCTATGGACTTTGGGGATGGACCACTTTTATTTTCATGTTTTGGATTTTTATATTTCCTTGGATTTCACTTTCTTTTTCATATTGCAATCATTATTTCTTCATTAGCATGTGTGATTTTCAGTTTGTCATTTCTTTTAATTTTGAATACATTTCATTATTCTTCATTATTGGTGTGGTCTACTATGATTTATTTTGTGCATGTCTCCATGAGCATTGGCTCAGTCATGTGGTGCACTGTGTGGCTCTGTAGGACATTTGTTGATGGGCATGGTGTTTCTTTTCAGACTAGCATGGAATGGGTAATTTAGTAGGGAGTGGGTGCAGTGGATCGTTGGGTGTTTGTACTGGGGGTTGCGGTGTGGGATTTGAGTTGGCATTAGGGCCATGGGTCTGTATAGTTATGACGTGGTGTTTGGGGGGACATGTGTCGGGCCTGCTGACAGGTGCCCGTCAATGGGGGGGGTCTGTGGGGGATACATGAGTAGGGGCCTGCTGGCAGGTGCCTGTCAATAGGGGGGGACATGAGTCGGGGCCTGCTGGCAGGTGCACGTCAATGGGGGATGGGTGAGGGGGACATGGGTGGGGGCCTGATGGCAGGTGCCTGTCAATTGGGGGGGACATGAGTCGGGGCCTGCTGGCAGGTGCCTGTCAATTGGGGGGGGCATGAGTCGGGTCCTGCTGGCAGGTGCCTGTCAATTGGGTGGAGGAGACATGAGTCGGAGCCTGCTGGCAGGTGCCTGTCAATTGGGTGGGGGGGACATGAGTCGGGGCCTGCTGGCAGGTGCCCGTCAATGGGGGGATAGGGGAGCAGGAGTCGGGGCTCCCAAGTGCATGGTGCCATGTGGCCTGCCTGCGGGGCATGGTCAGAGTGGATGGGCTGCCTGTGGGGCACGGGGAGGGTGAATGGGCTGCCTACGAGGCATGGGGAGGGGTGTAGGGTGGAACACTGTGGCGTGGTCTCGTTGCAGGGGGTGAATGTGGCTTCTCACCACACTGCTGTGTGAATCTGGGGGTACGGTAGTGAGAATTACACGCAATTTTTCTGGCGCGAGTGGGGTACGCGTATTCCATGGGTGTGTGGGGAGTTTTACACGCAATGTCACTGGCGCCAGTGGGGTACACGTATTCCAGGGGAGCGCAGGGAGTTTTACACACGATTTCACTGTCGCGAGCGGGGTACTCGTAATCCGAGGGGTGCGCAGGGAGTTTTACACGCGATTTTGCTGGCATGAGCAGGGTACGCATAATCCGACGGGTGTGCAGGGAGTTTTACATGCGATTTCATTGGCGCAAGCGGGGTGCACATATTCGAGGGGTGTGGGGGGAGTTTTACAAGTGATTTCGCTTGTGCGAGCGGGGTAACCGTATTCCAGGGGTGCGCAGGGATTTTTTATACGTGATTTTGCTGGCACGAGCGGGGTACGCATAATCCGAGGGGTGCGCAGGTACGCGTAATGGAAGGGTGTGTGAGGAGTATTACACGCGATTTCGCTGGCGCGTGATGGTTGAGTGGCGTTTTTTTTTGGCGTGTTTTCGTGGTTGGGGGGCTGTATGCTGGTCCACTGGCCTTTGTGCTATGTAGGGGATTTGTGCAATATTTTTGGCACACAGGGTGGGGTTGGGGCGTAACTGGCAATGCTGCAGGGTCGCTGCGCCACTCTGCACCACGGCTGGTTATGGATGTAAGTATCCATGAAAACGCTGTGCGTGAAAATGGGTTTTGGCGCACGCGGCTAGCGCACACTGGCGCACGCTCCCTCTCTGCACTGCCTGCGTGCGCTGCTTCTGCGCTAAATTCTATGAATTACCCCCTTAGTGTACTAGACTACATTGATATTCACACTTACAGGCGTAGATCTTCAAACACTATACTTAAAGGATAGCTATGTTAAAAAATAATAGGATATCCTCGGGTGTATTACCACTTTGTTACTTCTACAGTCATGCATGAGACCAGGAAGGTTGAGTAATTTATGATACTGAAGGACTCTGAGAGTGTTACACATGACAGGATATTGCTTGTCTGCACACGCATTATGCAATATGCCAACTGGATGTCAAATAAGTGTTAATATTTGGTAAAAGGCACATGAAAGGATCATATAAACTATTTTGAATCTGGCGGTACATTTGAGGGATGCAAATTGTACACCATATTATGTAACATGCACGTTTTATGGCTCCTATGTTGACATATTTAGCTTTAATTAGGTAATTTCACATTAGCTATACACAAGTATCCAATAACGCCTGTTATTGGTTCACAAGTGGCAACTTTGTTGCAAAGTTCTCAAATGTTCCTTCTCTCTTTCAATCAGGAAGGAAGGAAGGAGGAAGGAGGAAAGGAAGGAAGGAGGGGTGGCAACCTGCAAATCGTAGTAAACATGTTCTCGTACACAGCATTTGAACATGTTACCTATGCCCTAAAATGCCTGTTTGTATTTGCTTTAAACATGCATTAAACACCCGAGACCACCTATTTGAAAACTCTGTAGAGAATGCTGTTTAATTGCGGAATGCCTCTTTATTTTCTTTTGTTATTAGTCCCCCAATATAATCTGCAGCACCCACATATGCCCTTACACCCCATTCTAGCCAACACCTTCCCCACACTCTTGCCTGTCCCCGTTCACCACTCCAATGACAATGGCATAATTCAATCGTGACTACTAATTCTCACAATACTTTTGAAGCAAAAGAGTGCATTCAATGCCTGGGCGTGTCAGCATTAAGTGGCCATAGCACATACTATTGAAAATACATATTTGTAGGTAGGCAGGCTACTATTTTGGATAGTCTTTGTTACTGAGTAGTATTTTAGCAGCTATCAAATATTAGTTAGTAGTTGCGGATAAACATGTTATAATTCTTAGTAGGAAGGAGGAAGGTATACTCAGTGAGTGTTACTCAGTGACTTGCCTTTTAGTAGCCAGACCAAATACTAGTTAGTAATTGCAGAGAAAAGCCATACTATTCTTGGTAGGCAGAAGTGGATTAAATGCAATGGCTGTAAGGGACTGCACCAAGGGTAATCAGTGTCTGTAACTGACTGAATCCTCTTTTAGTGGCCCTACCAAATACCAGTTTTAGGTGCAGATAAAGCTCTAATGATGCTTAGTAGGAAGGAGGAAATTAAATTCAGTTTCTGTAACTGAATGGGTCAGCTGTTAGTGCCATATCAATTAGAAGGTCTAATTTCAGAGAAAAGCCTCAAATTCTTAAAGGAGGTGATTATATTTAGTGGCTGCAAAGTATTGTCCTTCTTTTAGTGGCCTGGTGAAATAATATTAGAAGTTGCACTGTTGCAGATAACACATTTTAAGGTGATAAATTGCATTCTGTGTCCGTAGCTGAGTGTAGCAATAATGAATAATATTTTTAATTGTAGAGACAAAATATATTTCTTGATAGACAGAATTGAATTACATTCAGTGTCGTTAACTGATTGCATTGCTTTTTAGTGATGATACCAATGACTAGTTAGTCGTTGCAGAGAAAATATTGTATTATTCATGATAGGATGGAGGAGATTATATTCAGTGGCTTCAAGAGACTGCATCATGTTTTAGTGGCTAGACGAAATATTTCTCACAAGATGAGAACTGAATAAAAAAAAACTCGAATTATTTTGAGGCAACAGGGATGCATTCAATGTCTGAGTGTGTTGTCATTTTGTCATGTGGTCATTTAGTCGCCATAGCCGATACTAGTTTTAGGATACAGACAAAAGTCTTATAATTCTTGTTTGGCAGGAGGAGACTATATTCAGTTTCTGTAACTGAGTGTGTTGTATTTTGGTGGGCACTAACCAAACATTAGTAATAAGCTGCAGATAAAAGGGCTATATTTATTGGTTGGAAGAAGATTGTGTTCAATGGATGTAACGAATTCCACAGCTTGCCCAAGAACTAGCTGAGTTGAGGCCTCTGAAACCTATAATTTGTGAAACCAATGATGCCTAGGTGAAAAAGGGGCGATAATACCATAGTTGCAGAGTTATGAGAGAAGGATAAATGTACCTTTTAACTGTTGTACACAGTCTTCCAAAGAGATGTGAAAGTGCACAATGTCAGTGTGTGTCAGCTACAGCACTAATTACACTTCAAATACCAGCACTTTTACAGCCAGAAGAACATTGAAGGCTAAGTCTTCATTCTCCTGCAAGAGACACCAACGTGCAGAAGTTCTTACTACAGAACCAAGCATGATAGCATCTCACCACTTGGACTCTGCAATAAAACGGTGTGCCGGTATACATCTGGGATCCAGTTGGGTACCACATCTTTGCAATGCTAGTTGATGCAAAACTATGTACAGGACTCGTATGAACCCAGAAGAACTTTACTGTATCCATCTCACCACCACTACCCACTTAGAATGCCAACACCAAACCATTCTGTCACCCCAGCACATGTTAGTGTTATTGTGCCATAGCTCTAGTGACTGTACCGTGGGTCTTATTGACTAGTTAGAGCTGGCATTAGCATGTGTACTAATACAATGTTGTTCTTGAGCCCTGCTTCCACTATTTTACAACTACAGAAATGCACACAGAGCAACGCTTCACCTTCTATAGGGCCCACATTAGTAATTCTGACATGTTTTCATTTCTCCCTGTGAAACCCAAAACAAATAATGCAAGTTTAAACAGCAGTGATTTAATGTAGTGATTGTCCGTGTGCTGCATAGATGCATTAACTGAGTTCTTGGGATTGTCTAAAAGAATACACATCATCATCATCATCATCCCCAGGCCAACAGTGACCAAAATAAAGCACATGTTCAGCGGTAGGCAAGCGGGAAAATTAAACAGTCGAATTACTTAGCTTTCTATAATCACCTTAAATTATCGTCAAAGTCTTGCTTTTTTAGTTTTGACTTTATCATACCCAGGTAATATTGCCTTGGTTTGTAGGGATACCTTAATGTGTCTTCCATATGTCTGCACCTTGTCAAATAACAAAAGAGGTTTCCTTGCTGGTCTGCTTTTTCTTTCTCTCCCCTTTTCTGGACCCTCCCTTCTGAATATAAAGGTTATTATATGGCTTTATTTTGTCAGGGTATAACGATATGGCTCCATTGACTTTCATTTCATGGAATGTTAAGGGTATTGGCAATGCTGTGAAAAGACGTAAGGTTTTGGCAAGGTTATGGAGAGGCAAGGCTGATGTGGTTTTCCTTCAGGAAACTCATTTGGATGACCAAAGTGAAAAATATTTGTCCAACGCAAAATACTCCCAGGTGATATCAAATTGTTATGATTCTAGGTCTACAGGTGTCAGTGGAGGTCATTACGACCCAGGCGGTAAGTACACCAACTTTACCACCATGGTGTAAACTACGTTTAAACCATGGTGGATGGAGGATTTACCGCCCCATTCCAAGGTGAGTGGGGCGGTAAATCCCCATTTCCCATTTACCCTTCCCCATTCCCATTTTTGCCCCATAGGGCATAATGGGAGTGGGGAATGCGCTAATTACGGCACCGTGAATTACGGTGCCGTAATTAGCACCAAGGCGGTTTAGCGCCATGGATTTTAACGCCTGCTAAAAGCAGGCGTTAAAACTGGAATCAGGCGTTAAGGGTTAACGACGGCGTTAACCCTTAACGCCTGGGTTATAATGAGGGCCAGTATATTGTTTAAAAGGGGTCTACCGATTAAGATTGAAAAAACTGCGTCAGATGAAGAGGGTCGAATTTTATTGCTTGATATATTATATGATGGCAGGAAATTGACAATTGGAACTGTATATGCGCCTTGCTCGCCGAACACTTCTTTTTTTGGTCAATTAGGTTTATTGCTAGATAGTATGGAAGGTGAGTCATTGATATTAGGAGGAGATTTTAATATAGTGATGGATAGCGTGATGGACCGGAAATCAGACTGCAGATATCATAATGTAAAGGTTAGTGAAGAACTGAGGGCATTTGTATTTAAATATAGACTTGTAGATGTTTGGAGAGAACTTCATCATGGTGCAAAGGAATACTCTTTTTATTCACCTGTACATAACTCATACTCAAGAATTGACTATTTTTTGTTAATATTACACTATGTAGCCAAGTAGTGGCGTCAAATATACAGGAAAGGGGTATTTCTGATCATGCTCTCTTGTAGTTGCTTTTGTGGAATACAGGCGAGAAACCTAAAAGATGGAGGATGCAAGCTAGCGTACTTAAGGATGATTCAATTACAATGGGTTTGAATGAACTTATTACACATTATTTTGAGGAAAATAGAGATTCAACAGGAATTAAGACTGTCTGGGATTGTTTTAAGGCAGTATTAAGAGGGGAACTGATAAGTAAAACTGCCCATGTAAAGAAGAAAAATCAGGTAGAGATTAGAAGACTAGAAATGGAAGTTAAAAAATTGCAGAAGGTTTGTGCAAGTGATAAATTTAGACCAAAATAATCTGAGGTTGAAAAAACTAGAGGTGGAATTGAAGAATCATGTGCAGAATTTGGCTGGTAGTGGCATGTTTTATTCGAAACAACGGTTTTGGGAATTTGGTGATAGGAATGGCAAATTGTTGGCTAACAAGCTTAGAGGTTTAGTGACTGATACATGTGTTTCTTCTATTCAAACTGAAGACGGTAAAACTTTGCACAAGAATGGAGAAATCTGCACATACATCCGGAGTCTTTATGAGCAACTGACATCCGGAGTCTTTATGAGAAGAGTTCAATCCTACTGCAGATAGTTTGGGATCTTTCTTTGATAAGATTTCTCTTTCTAAATTGACTATTGATAAGCAAACCTTACTAGACTCTAGGATTGAGGTTGCTGAGATATCTACTGCCATATCTCAATTGAAAGATGGGAAATCACCGGGACCAGATGGTGTGATTTCAGAGTTTTATAAAATGTATGATACTCAATTGGCGCCAATCTTGTGTGAGCTCTACAATGAGTTTATTGCATCAGGTGTAATGTGTGATTCGATGAAAGAGGCACTGATTATCGTGATCCCAAAACCTAATAAAGATCATAAGAAATGTGGGAATTATAGGCCTATTTCTTTACTGAATGTTGATCTGAAAATGTTTACTAAAATATGGGCTAATAGATTAATGTCTTGTATAGAGTACCTGATTGATGAATCTCAGGTGGGATTCATACCGGGGAGATTTGGATATGATAATATAAGAACTCTGCTAAATGTGATTGGAGAACACTATGGTAAAGACTCGAATAATGTTATTGGATTTTTTGATGCTGAAAAAGCCTTTGATAGGGTTAATTGGAAATTTATGGTGTACACGTTAGTAAAAATGGGATTTGGACCAACATTTCTGAAAATGGTTGAATGTATCCATCATGATGTTAGGGCTCAAGTGTTGGTTAATGGAGTGATTTCTGACTCGTTTCCATTGTCAAAGGGCACACAACAAGGTTGCCCATTGTCACCATTTTTGTTTAATTTGGCTTTAGAACCTCTAGCTGCTTACATTAGACAATGTGAACTGATAAAAGGTATTATGGTTGGGAAGGTTGAAGTAAAAATGTTATCATATGCTGATGATATGTTGCTTTTATTGTCGAATTCTGAAACATGTGGGGATGTGATAAAATAAATGTTTAAAGAAGTAGGAGAGATATCGGGGCATAAAGTAAATTGGGATAAAACTGAAATGTTCCCTTTGTCTAGGATGTGTGATAATAGTATTTTGCGCTCATGGAACTGTAAGTGGTCCCCAGAAGGTGTCACTTATTTGGGAATACATATTATTGGTGATTTGAATAAAATTTTGCAATATAATTTGGACCAAGTAACCTTAAAGATATCATTACTGATCAGGAGATGGGAGAGATTGACATTGAATTTGCGATTACAATGGTTCTTTTGCCTAATTCCTTATATATAATTCAGTCCATCCCTTTATTATTATTTAAAAAACAATTAATAAAAGTTGATAAAGTCTTTCAATCCTTTTTATGGTGTCTTGGTAAAAAACCTTGAGTACCAAAGTACATATTACTACAAAGTGTTGAGGAAGGTGGTTTTGGGTATCCAGATTTGATGAAATACTACAGGGCCTTTTTGCTTAAAAAGAGTTTGTATTACTTTAGAGATAGGGACACTAAAGAACCAATTTGGTTGCGTATTGAAAGAGAAATTTGCACTCCATATGACTTAAGAAACATCTATAGTATGGGTAAACTACCACGTGCAAGGTTGAAACTGATCCCGGTGGTGGCAACCAGACAGGTGATAGGGATGTGGTTTAATGAAAATGAACAAGGTTATGGCTTTAGTCATGATGCTTCAATATGGCATAATGAAGCATTACAGATTGATAATAAATGTCTGAGATGGTTGAGTTGGATTAATAGGGGAATTCTGAGACTAGCGGATGTGATGGATGGCGATAGAGTGTTTTGCTTTGAGGAATTCCAGCATAAATATAACTTGGGACGGAGAGAGATGAATAGGTATTTGGCTTTAGCTTCCATGATTAATCAAAGGTTGGATATGATTGGTGGCTCAGTTGGGAGGAAACCGGAGATTAGCAGATTGTTAGATGGACGAGGATACAATGTACGGACCTACATGCAATTCATGCCATTAGAAAAAAAACATCAATTAGCATGGACTAGATTGAAGGAAATATGGTCACATGATGTTAATAGGGTCCTTTCTGACTTAGATTGGAGAGGTGTTTTGAGGGTGCATTTGTACTTAGGAGTAGATATGGGTTTACGTTTGATTCGACAGAAAGTCATTGGAAGGCTGTATTGGACACTAGTTTAGATGTTTAAATTGGGGTTACGATCAAGTGAATTATGTTGGTGTTGTAACAATAATAGAGGTACTCTTTTACATTTACTGTGGGAATGCCCGAGAGTACAATTGTTTTGGAGAGAGGTTATTGATAGGATTGATTTGATCTTTGGTATACACTTGCAAAGATCCGCTGTTAACATAATTTTACTCTCACATAAAGAAAGGTGTGTGTGCACTAGAAAACATTCTTGCTGAATTGATAGGGTTATTTTGGTAGCTATTAAGCTTATCCTCAGGATTTGGAAAACGAGGAAAAAGCCTAGTATTGAAGAGTGGTTGTCGGAGTTGCAGGTTTTATCACAGTATGATAAGACTTCTTTGAAAAATAGAGATAAAGAAGAGGATTACATGATGGTATGGGGTCCTTTTCTGGCTCTTTATGATTGAGGTGGTGATGGAATTGTAAATATAACAGATATGACTGTGCCTTTTTTACGAAAATGTTGGTGAGGGAGGGTCCCCCTTTTATTTTTTATTTTATTTTTTCTCTTTCTTTCTTCTTTCTCTTTGTCCCTTTTTTCCTCTTCCTGTTTGTGTTGTCTTTTGTACTTGGATATGTGTATTTGTTGTATGTTCCTTGAATTCATTGGATATAGTTATTATGCTAGAATGCGCAAAATATGATATTTACAATGTACTGTAATTTTGAGTATTACTGCTTAGCATGAGAGGTTGTGTACTTTTTATGAAAATGTTGTTGTTTATTGGAAACTTAATAAAATGTTTCTGAAAAAAAAAATCTGGAAAAAATAAAAAATAAAAAAAGAGGCCCATTCACTGCCAGCATCATTTTGCATGCTGGAGAAGTCAAATGGAAATATGTTCTTCAAGCAAAACAAAAGAGGTGATGGCTGGAAGGTTTAGAGGTTTTTGCTCACTGTCCCTTTCACAGATGGGAAATATCTATTTGCATATCAATCATTGTCCCACCCACATAGGCAGTCCAGCACCGAAATGCTATGTCAATTCCCTTCTGAACAAGAGTACCAAGAGCAACCCCATACGCGTGTTTCAGCCTTGTTGGACCTCATTAGTGAGCTGTGCCTCTTTGAGCACAGTGCTCAGAGAGGCACAGCTCCGCCTCACTGATATGCAAATGGGTATTTCCCATCTGAAAAAAGGTACAGTGAGCAAAACGTGATGGATGTGGACTCTCATAGTGGGAAAAAACACAGAACAAGTTATCATGACATCTTCTTTCTGGGGAGGGGCGTCTGCTACCTTTTTAGAAAAATAATGTATGTGCAACTACAACGCCATCCTCCTGCATTAAGTCAAGTATTGCCTCACACCCTCCCCAGTCATATCCCTACTTCAGGCATGAGAACTTCCTGCACTAGAATTGCCTCCTAGAAAATACGTGGGTGGAATTACAGTTGTTTAACAAGGTTTATAAAAGTGTTATTAACTTAGAACATGTATCACAAAACTTCCAGCAGATTTATACACCATATACATACATTAATGGATAACTAGACTAACCAAAGGTATTTTAAAATGACATAGGTCGAGGTTGTACACATTCCTCAATACTTTACTAGAGACTAGTGACTGCCATCAGTTTGAACCAGTTTCGAAATTAAGGTAATGAAGACACTGACTGCCCCCTCTAGGGTCATCATTCAAAGACTAGATGTCAAGGAGGTATCGGGTGTGGGCGCTCAAACCATTCTAGGTTTGCAACTGCAACAAATTTGGCAGAACTACAGATTGAGAAGCTCCTTGCCTTTAAAGTCCATGTAGGATCTAGAACAAGGTGTTTAACTGCATTTAACCTAAAAGCTCACCGACCACTGGTTACTGCTCCTGTCAAGAAAACATTGTAGCAACCTGATTAGCTTGAAGAAAACCTGCAAGCACCTTCTTGTAAGTACACCCATGTATTTATTGTCCCTGGGGACTGTTCTATTTACTCACCACCACAACCTTGTCAGATGGTCACTCAAACTCGCCCCATTGTAAGAAGCTCACTGCTTCCCACCAAATCTGATATCTAGTCTATGTTTTTTTATGATCAAAAGAGCATTGTTCTTCTGTGTAGGTAAATAAATAAACAAATAAATACACAACTTCTGCTCCAATGTTTTCTGTGGCAGTGGCAATCCCTCCATGTTGTACGCCATTACCTTTCCTCAATGTTCTACTCCTGTGACGGTGACAAATAGTCCATCAGCCCTGTATCATCCACCATGTCCATCTGTGGCATTGGGAAGCAGTTCATTGTGAAGCCTGCATCCTGCCTTATTCTTGAGCAATCCCCATATAACTCTCCTACTGCAAAAAACACCTCTAGCTGTGTACATTTGGCACTTACACGGCCCACATTCAAAATAAGAACCCCATTGCTCTAAAGTCCTTCAACTGGCAATCAATATCTTTATCATGGGGCAAGTCAACCTACTCTTCCTCCTCTACATCTCTTCCGTGCTTCAACATTTCATTTAGCTTCTTCTAAAGAAGGGCTGATGCAGTGGATCAAAATAAAAAAGAAAAATGACTGACTAGGGCAAACAAATGAATTCACAAAGGACCTGATCATGAGTTGTGCAGTAGCCCTTAAATCCAGCGGTAACAGTATTAGCGCCACCAATACCGCTCTGCCGGATCACAAGTCAGTGCAAATACCACCAGGCCCAAAAAGGTACCAGTTCTATTACACCCGGCGCTGTTACAGCTGGCGCTATTACAGTTGGCTCTAATAGCGCAGACAACGCAAAGCGCAATTACAGCTGTATCACAAGTGCATGCACGACAGTATTAGTGCCAAAAAACAGCGCTAATACAGCAGAGAATTACCCCCAGCTTCAAGCTGGAGGTAAATGAACACAGGTGCCAGGAATCAAGCCGCAGGTGAAGATAGTGCACACCAGCGGGCTATATAAGATCCACCCAGGCCCCAACAGTGTTTTCCACACCATGCTGCCATTATTTGCTGCAAGCTGAGACAGGCAGCTGCTCATGCAGCACCTGGACCTTGAGATGAAGGACAACCAGGCCAGGGCACATGGAGTACAGGGGGTGGGGATAAGGAGGATGAGAGCAGCCACAGCAAGGCGAGCACACATCCCCAGGGTCAGGCCATCACTCTGGCCATCAGTGACACCCAGTTGGTAACTGAGTAACGCCAGTGGGGGGTGTCTGTACTTCCGCTCTCTATATGGTAGAGAGGCACAGAGGACCCCTGCCAAGATTCTCTATTATTGGTGCGTGGTCGAGCAATCAAGGCCTAGCATCTCGGGAGGTGACGCAGGCTGGTTCTTAGGTATAGTGTAGTCCCCAAGCACCCACAAAGGAATGTCCACACACTGTATCGGTTACAACACAGCCTTTATATAATTAATATTCAAAGGTATATACAATATCACGAGAACTCACTTTGTACTGCGAAAATCAGCAGGTTCCATGTGATAATATCCCCGCAAAAATATCGCCATACAAATATTTTGCCATATTTTTACAGTGATATTGCCCCATGGAACCTGCGGGGGACACCCCCGCAACCCCCATATATTTTTAAAGGGAGCGGGGGACACCCCCGCAACACCCCCACCCATTTACCCCATAAATTATCCCCACCAAAAATATCGCCTATGGCCGTTCCCGACGACCATATGTACGGCAATATTTTTGGTGGGGATATTATTACCTGATACCAATCAGCAATGGTAAATATATACCATTCTAAAGTGGTACCACTAACGTTATTAGATCTCATTAAAGTGCATACGGTTAGAATGACACACAGATCAGAATAAAGAGGGAACCAGCAGTAGAGAGAGGAAGGAAAGCAAGATGGTTGAGCAATTGGCAGAATACTGGCCCCGTCTACCTAAACACAGTTCTGTGTGGAGATCCCCCCATCTGGGCAACCTGTAGAAGAAAGATTCAAGCCCAGTCCATATATTGTTCACACTAGACTTTCCAATAGTTCTGCAACCCCAAAGTAACTTGGCGTTGTAGCGTTCCTCGTCAGGGAATCGACAGCCCTTCTTGAGTGCCCTCCCTTTAAGGCAGGAGTCACGGGTCATCAAATGTGCGACAGAGAGCAGGTCGAGCTACGATGTTGAAGTGGACGCGTCGTTTCTAGCGGTGCTCGTTGACGGGGAAGCGTAAATGTCCTGCAAGGAAGAGGCGTTGTCGATAGTTCTGGACCACAAAGAGTTTGAAGAACTGTGGCCCAGCAAGGGCGTTCAGTCGTCAATGTCTCTGTGGTCTTTGGGTGGTGGGAAATGCACCAGTGGATGCTCCTCGGCACGTTGACGGTCAGGCCTTCTCCAGCAGGATACAGCGGCGACGATGCAACGAGAGCGTCCTTGGATCAATGAAGTTCTTAGGCAAACGGGAGCACGGCGGCTCCGGTCGGCGACGGCGGTCATTGACAGTGGTGGACAACAGTCCGGGTGCTTCTCTTTGGAGTTCCGCAGCAGTCCCCGTATCGGGTTGGGAGCCTGTCGAAGGTCTGTCTACCAGGGAGCTTTGGCAAAGGTCAGCTGGTGCACGATGGTCCCTCGTAGCTCGGGAAGAGGGTGCCTTACCAGGTCCTCTCTGGGTCAGTCCTTGGAGACACAGCAGCTTTCAGATTGTGAAGGAGATCGACAGCAATTCTTCTCTTCCAGCAGGGCTTCAAGGTCAAGCGTTAGTTTCACTCCAGTTACTCTTCGTAGTTTGGACTTCAGCTCTGAACACTTCTGAACACGATTCCTAGCAGCGAGAGGTCCCCAGATATACTGTTGATCTCCCATTCATTCTGCTGGGTCACACTGAAGCATCCAATCAGTATGAAGGGCATTCATGCAAGCAGGCAACCAATCAGGCACACAGTGCATTCAGGCCATTCACTTCTCTCCAGACACTCACAACAAGTTATGTGTATTGGGACAAGTACTGAGCCATTCAACACTTCATACTGCATTCATGCCGGTTTCGGGCAGGGATGTCTCATTCATTATGTCAACCACCAGATATTAGACACCCACAACATAGAATGCATATTCGTTACACACTCCATTCACCAGGTCCCACCACAGGCGTACCTGCAACATATGGTCGTTGGGAAGGCTCCAGCCAGTCTGGTCAACACTTCCCCACACTACCATATATGGAACTTCCACCCAACAGCCAGTCAGGGGGAAGGGACAGAGTCAGGGCTTCCCGGGACTTCGGGAAGATCAAGGTAACAGGCGATGGAAGGCAAGAGGCCATGGGGGCCATTTTGTCTCCATCAGGAATCTACTGTTCCAATGACAGTGCCTGGGCATCCCAATATGGAGGACACTCAGGGCACCAGTCATTTCAGCACGGAGCTGCCACCAGCCCGTACCCTGCTCTGTGGGCCACCCACAGGTGCCCAAAAACATACGCTAGGGGCACAGGGTTGCACCCCTACCCATGGGTGCCATAAGGGTATCCCATGTGTCTGTTCACCAAACCAAGAGAGAGAGCTGCACCACCAGGAGTCCTACACAAACTCCTGAGTGGAAAACATGACAGAACACGATAAAAAACAGTAATGGACAAGGATACGGAGGCCCTGTCCCTCCGATACATTTCCAGCATCACAGGCACGGAGATCATCACTGAGCTGCTGGCCACAATACATGAAGACATTGGGAGCAGGATTAACATCCGTACAGCCGTGCCCCCACTGATAAAGATGGTGGCAGTTCTCCAGTTCCTGGGGACGGGCACTTTCCAGCACTCCCTGACCATGATGCATGGCATGGCACAGTCAACCTTATGTGCAGTCCTGGGCCAGGTGCTGGATGCCCTGCTGTGCCATGTCAACCAACAAATCGCACTGCCCACTACCCAGGCCCAGGTCAATGACAGGAAGGCACGCTTTCATGCCATTGCACACACTGCCAGGATACATGGAGAGGCACGGAGGACAATGGACTTGGATAGTGGGTGAGTACAAACCCTGCCACATATGCACATTGATCACAAGACACAAAAGAGAGAGACTAGACACAGGAATCATTGCATGTCAAGAGGAGGCACTGGCAGCACCTATGCAGCACCTGCACCATTGACAGGAAGCATCACGTTTGACACACAGGGGCACACACATGGTGATGAACACACACTGCTGCCATCACAATGACACATCAGACCACATGAACCACTATGAATCTTGAACGTGGCTTTGCGTAGATCCACAAAGCAGGACGAAACAGCATGTCTACCCGTGCCACAGGCATCTGCCCATGTTCAGTCAACCGGGACCCACCACAGAATGCCCACCACAATGACAAAGGGTGCATGTACAGGACAAGGAATGTATGGCCTAATATACAAAGGATGCACACCCATCACACATACACATGGCATGGGCAGGATGCACACAAGAATGCTCCTGGCTAACAATGGCCAGATACATTGAGACTGCAGACCCATGCATGAGACAAATGACTGATGTCCGTATTCCACCCCATGCAGGTGACTCTGGATATTTGCAGCTGGTGTGGCATATGACCCCTGTGTGTGACCCACATACACCACATGAGACCGCCTGCAACCATGCCAACAGCGGGACCCACGTACGCCGAGAGTGCACCTTCAAACTCCTGATGGCACAATTCTGGTGCCTAGACCGCACCGGAGGGGCCCTGATGTATGCCCCTGACATGATAGGGAAAATAGTCTTGGTGTGTGCTATGCTCCATAATATTTGCCTGAGGAGGAATGTGCCCCTACCCACCAACGCTGACAGGCCACACCCAGAGGAAGATGGAGATGATGTCCATGAGGCAGGAGCCAGAGCAGACACCCACAGGGATGAAGTGAGGGAAGGGAGAGTGGCCCGACAGGCACTAATAGACAATTACTTCTAGTACAGTGACCTGACCCAGTACACAACCGCATAGTGTGAATAAAGAGCACAATAACACAATTATGAATGTCCTTGAATGTTTTGAGTTCAACAGATTTGTATGTAACTTGATCAAACTCCATCTCTCCTCCCCCACTCCACACCCACCACCAACACCCCATCACACTATCCCTCCTCCCCCACCCACCACCTTGTCCACGGCATGGCCACTCAGGCCAAAAGAGTCATGTCCTTCACGAAGGCCTTGCCCTCTTCTTCCAATCCCAGCATCTGGGGAACATGAGCACAACTGGCGCTGGGACCTCCGCCTAGGGGTGCTCTGATGAGATTCCTCCATGGGGGTGGTTGAAGTTGAAGGAATTGACACAGCCACCTACATCTGCTGACATTAGAGGGCATTGCCCTCCCTGATTTATTCTGCTATGGCAGAGACCCCCACAAACAACTCACGCACCCTTTGCCTAAACCAGTCAGTGAGGCTGTGCATGCTGTGACAACACTCATTGTCGCAGGATATCCTCTTTGTGGCCCCTTCAATGGCGTCACAAATAGCCTCCATATGGCCACTGTGTGCAGTGGCAATTGCCTCCGTTTGCCTCTGCCTTGCCTTCATTTTATTTAGCCGCTGCATGACCCGGCCAAAAGTGGTCGTAGGCTGGGATGGGGAGGGGGTGTGTTGCCTGGTGGGCCTGTCAATAGGGGACCGATAGGAACTGTTGTCAGTGTCAGGTTGGGGGATGCGTGCACGTCCGCGTCGTGCTGGACTGTGTGGGCTTGGGCTGCGCTCGCTGACATGAGCTGGACTCACGGTTGTGGTGAGTGTTGGATGGTGCAGACTGCGGCCTGGTGTGGGCACCGCTGCAGCATGGTGGCTGTCACTGTTGCTGCTCTCCCCTTGTTCCTCCAGAGACATGGTTTACGGGGGGGTGTCCTTCCTGGTGGTGTGGACTGCCACAGTGGTGTCCTCAGTGGCAACTGGCGTGCTCCTGACAGGCTGGGTTTCTGGCGTAGGTGTGACCCTGCCACAGCGGGGTGTGGTGGGGTGTGTCTTGTGCATAGGGACGGATTGTATCTCCTGTGCAGGGTGCTGGTGCTGGTGGTGGCCGAGGGAGGGTGCACATGCACATTGCCCTGCTGGAAGGGGGGCACATTGGGGGATTGCATTTGGCTGTGGTGGCATGGCAGGGGTACATTGCTGGCTTAGCTGTTGCTTCACTTGCATGCATTTGATCCCCACAGCCAACTTCACAGTTACACGTGATAGGGGGTCTGGTACTTGTCACTGCTAGGTCCCAATGGGGCACTGCTTTCCCCCATCCATCGCTGTGTGGTGCATGGCACTTGGATGTGTCCCTTGGCTGCCATGCCCACTACTCTGGCTCACAGGGGTGGCCTTGGTGCACTGGCACATGGGTGCTGCGGTAGGTGCCTCTAGTGGCTCCTATGCACTGCCCCCAGTCATAGTGACCAGCTCATGGGTTGTTCCACTGGGGATGCTGTGCAATGCTGTTTTAGTTACATGCAAATTGGGGAGAGGGATGACTCCCCTTCTGCCTCCTGGCTGCCGGCTACACCAACTCCCTCAATCCCCTCCATGTCCACGAATGTACTGCATCTCTCTTCCCATGGCGTGAGGTTGAGTACCGGAGATGAGTCTCCACCTGTGGCCAGGCTATCCAGTCTGTGCTGGGACAGGAGTTCCCGGACCCGCACATCCTCCCACCTTTTACGGCAGACCGCCCCATCCCGCAGGATGCGGCTGACTGCCGACACCTTTTGGCTCACCACCTGCCAGATTTGGGTGCAGCGCTGGGGTGATGTCTTCCTCTGCCTGGCACCATAGAGCCCTGCAGGGTGGCCACAACCTCATCCACCAAGACATTCAGCTCTGCCTCTGTAAATTTTGGCTTGTGCAGACGATCTTGGGCTACCTTGTCCCTTGCCCTCTCCTGTGACATTTCATATGCTCTGGAGGTGTGGATGGCTTCTAGAGGCTCTGATTTATGATGGATTGTGATTTTCAAAATGGCCACTGCAGTACTTCCGTTCCGGCGGTGACTCATTTCCCACCAGCGGTAATAGCCCCAGCACAGGACGCTGCTACTATCGGGGGGTTTTTGGGCTGTAGCCCGCTTTCCGGCGCTGTTGCTGGCAGGCGCAATTAGCGTTACCGTCAGGGCTGTGTGCGCGTTAATGCTTACTTGTGATACAGCGCTATTTCCAATATGGGTCCCAGCGGGAACGCTGTTTTCGCTCGGCAGAAATAATGCCTGCTTACTGCTCAACTCATGATGAGACTCAAAGTGTCCCCAGACATGTGAACGAAGGTGACTAAAACAATGATAGATTCTCCAGTTTCCAAACAAATGTGAAGGTATTTTAGGGTAAACAATCAAGTAGCAATACAAAAGAGAACACGCGTTATTGTTTTTTGGGGGTGGAGCAAGCTAAGGGAAAGAAGTTTCACAAGTACTAATATGACAAACACACATTCAAATGGGATTAGGAATACAATAGGGACGAAGTATTAGTTGTACTAGTTTTTTCATTTTTATGGCTAAACACATTGAAGAAAAGGAACAAGGGAAAGGTCAGTGAAAACATTGTTTAGTCATTTTTTCTCAAGAGGGAAAGTAAGGGTAAAAATGAAGGATATATCAAGCAGACAAACGCACAAATAGAAACCACAATGCATTCAGATCTAACGCACTGTCAACAAAGTCCTCCAAAATCCACCAGCACTCCTCTAAAACACATATGTTGAGGATTGTTCCTCTCCTGCAGACTAAGAAAGACCGCAAAGAGAAAGTGAACAATATATGGCACTAATACAGTTCTCCCAAAACCAGAGGCGTTGCTAGGGGCTGGCTAAGGGGGCTATAGCCCCTGGTCTTTTGGTTGTAGCCCCAGATAGAATCTCAGGAGCAACAACCAAAAGGCTAGCTAGCCCCTAGTCCCTACAGTTCCGACATTAGTGTAGCCCCGGGTCTTTTCCTGACCTAGCAGCACCCCTGCCCAAAAACTCCCAGAGTCACCCCAAAACTTGTTGAGCGATTCCGTGACTCTGGGTGGCCTACCAAACAGAAGCCCTCATGCCTGGAACCTTGAGATGCTTTGGGCACGAATGTTGGCTGCTGGCTTGTGCTGCAGGATTCTGCAGGAACTCTGATTGCGAAGGTGTGTATTCAGTTCGAGCTCCAAGTGCAGCCAGACCCGGGTTCACCCAGTCTTAGCATTTGAATGAGTTTCCCACTACGAACCAAATGATATCCAATTTTAGAAAAAGTTCTTTTCATACATGAGATCATCATGAACTCTTGCGTTTGCCTTTAAATTATATGGTCAAAGATGCATTGATTAAAGCACCTGTTTGCTTTTGATGTTTTAGGCACATCAGCACACTAAAGAAAGCCAAGACTGCTAATCGCATGAAATGCAAATGTCAGGCTTATTTGTTCTGCATTATTAAATCTGCTTTTCATTTCAGGTTTCAGTCTATCTTCGACACTCTGTCATTAACATCGCCAGCTCATATTACAAAAAATAAGAGGTCTCGTGTGGGTGTACTTGAAGCATGTGCCTGACATTTCTACCGAAACCGGCATTTAAGGGGCAAATTGACTGAAAAACCTGCCTGTCAAGAATATGTCAAAAGCATGCATTTCTAATGTTCACGTAATTAGGTGTTTAAGGAAAGCTACCAATACGCACATTATTAGAGAGTGATGCGCTTCGTCGGGTAATCTACTCTGACAGTTTAAGTGGGGCTCCAGTACACGAAAGATGAAGAGAAGCAGAGAGTGAGGGTCCAGGGGCAATCGAGGGGGACAGCAATTCAGCTTTAAATTCAGAAAAGGAAACCAATCTGCGGGCGAGTTTCATATTGTGGTGAAGTGGTTATCTGTCAGCAACACGGGGTCACCCGGCTGACCCTCATTTTAATTACACAGAGAATAAGTTACATGCTGACCTTCTTGCTATGCTATTTCAGTCCCTGCGTCCTTTCCAAGTCCCTTGGCAGACCACTTCCCGTTCCTAAAGTGACATTTTTCGCAGCCCTTTGAAGAGACCACTTCTCTCAACGTGTGCTGGCGAAAGGACAGATTAAGGTTCCGTATCGTTTCACTGCACTCGCAGCATTGCCATCAAGTCCAGCTTTTTCTTGGGCTCCCAAAGGGTAGTGAAGGCGCCTTTGCTGTGAATTCCTTCGGCTAACGTGGTCCTGCAAATCAATTCATTCTCAAACTGTTTGCATCCTTATCTGTAGCGCTTTAGATAGGCATACTTCACATAGTACTGTATTTTTGTGTTCATTTATTTAAAGAAATTCGCTTTTAGGTAATATTTGTATTAGTAGTGGAGAGGCTGGCATTAACAGATCAGGAAGTGGTACCCTAGTATGACGAGACAGAAGTTGCACGTGAGAATATATGGTATCCAGTGGTACATAACAGAGAGGACAATAACACAGAAAACACTGAAAAGAATAAATAAATATCTAAAGGATAGTGGGGTAAGGGGTTTAAATGGGTGGGGATGGGGTTGGGGTGGCTTTAAAAGGGAGAAACAAGGGGGCTTTTGGGAGAACCCCCTAAATAAAAAAAGGAAAATAAATCAGTGTTTTTCAGTGTTTGGTCTAGGATTAAATGTACTGCTCTGTAATTGTGGTCGGTAAGATCACATATAACCGAATATATCTATGCCACAATCAACCTAAGTCCTTCATTCTAGCGTCACCCCCTAAATCATGCTGAACAAATATACTGGGACTGCAGGCTATGTAGAAGACTGAAGACAAGTCCCTGAACACTCACACCAGAGAGAATACAACCCGCTAGGGAAGAAAGGTCCGAGTCGATCTTTAAAGTATAACAAGTTTTAATCTCACACACATATGAGAGCAACAACAAAGAACTCTGCTGCTAAGAACGTTCTGCCGAAAAGTAGTACAAGCAGAATCTTATAAAGGAAAACATTGTCATTGATGACGCAACATATACAGTAGAAATCTGTGCGGCTGATTCGTGTGCGCCTATACAAAATCTGCCTGCTACATAAGAGATGTCAGATCATTGGTTCCAGCCCAGTCCCTCTGTCTTCCACAACGTGGGTGTTGCGGTGATCATCTTCTTCTCACGATGAAGGTCAAAGAACAAATGAACTATACTTCTAACACAATGCTACTTTGTCATTATACTGTGCATCTGACAGATTTTAAGGCTGGCTAAAAGGATGTTCTGGGGCACTCTGACCTCCACACACACATTTCACTCACTTCCTCTTGCGCAGTCCGGCTCCAAGGTCTCCACCCTCATTTTGAACTATAATGTATCCCTCCGAGCACCTCGTAATACAAATCATACGATTGCGGTTGAAAGACGTGCAAAGTCTGTACTCTTTGAACATTCAGGACTTGTTACTTTAGGGTTGGTGGTCGAAGGTCACCAGGTGCCATGGAATTCAAGGGTTTTAGGGATCAGCCAGTTATAAGGGCTATAACTCGTGGTCGCCTGGGGATGGGCCGGATCATGCTTTGGCCAGTGTGAGATTACATGCACACCAGGGGCCGGTCTCTGATCACGGCCTTGTAGGACACATTCCTCCGCAGTAAAAAACACATCTTTACAACACTGTTAGAACAATAAAAAGATGTAAATTGGGCCTAATGCATGCAGTGCCACATTCACCATGCAGGTCTTGTATGGTTACTACCATCTATGCAAAAATAGCAATGTTGTTTGCGCCCTGCTCTACACTATGTGGGTTGATTATATATGATTATATTGAAGTGAGGTCCTTTATATTGGGAGGTGGTCCTTTCACCGTCCACCCTCTCCCTCACCCATCATAGTGCTTTGAATGCATCTTGCCTTTCTCTAAAGCGCTTAGTGGGATGGGACGGGGATGTCCCCTTCCCAAGAAGACATATAAGAAATGGTGTCTCATTGCTTTGCTCAGGTCAAAGGGTTCAGGGTTGTATGGGCACCCGTTCCTTTAAAGTACCCTTTTACTGAAGAAGCAGACCTATGAACTCATAAACTGTAGGTGTCTGTGAAAATTCAGTTTTTGGAATGCAATAGGTTTATTTTTTGTATTTTTAAGAAAAAATCATATGCTCTGAATACCCTCAACTGTGTCTGTTCAACAAAGCTAATCGACAGGTTGCTTATTAATGGTTTTCTGTTTTTCCACAAAGCTAACCTGTAGACCTTCTGCCTTGAGAACTATGGCATTGCTAAGCACATGCCAGATTTACAGGATTCCACCTGCATTGACCATTTTAAAGTAACATGCAGAAGAAAATGCTCATGGGGTAATTTTCACTAAGTAATGATAATGTGATAATGTAGGCCATATTAACAAATGTAGCACATTTTTCATAACCTCTCTAGGTTGGACTACTGTAACAGCCTCTTTCTAAAATTACCTGCCTTCACACTCCGCCCTTTACAACTAATCCAGAACAGGACTGAAAGACTTGTTCTTGGCCTCAAGCCCTGGGATCGTATCTCTCCAGCTTTGAAATCCCTTCATTGGCTCCCTGTGGATGCAAGGATTACATTTACAACCCCCTGTGTTGTCGACCAGGCTTTCTGGGGGCTGGGTCCAAAATACCTTCAACTATCCCTCTGTAAATACCTCCCCTTTCGAGCCCTTTGCTCCTTTACTTCTAACTCCCTCAGGGTCAGTTGTTTTGCAAAGAAACAAGCTGGGGGTAGATCTTCGGCTGAGGCCTCCCTTTGGAACAGATTCCCTGCCACCTTGAAACTTGAGGGGAACCATCGCAGATTCCGGAAGCAGCTCAAGACCTTCCTCTTCGCTTCTGCCTTCGCCCCTCTTTTCCCTTTCCCATGCACTTGCTCATTCTCAATGTCACTGGGCCTAGTAAGTTGGTTATTTTTGTTCTCCCCTGTTCCCCTCCCTTTTGCCTGGTCGTGCTCTGAAACATACCCTATCATATAATATATACTGTACATAGACTTGTCATGTTCTTACAAAATACTCATATACACTTTGAGAGTAGTTTAGGTAACATGGATGTACGTATAAACACAGTTTGCATTAGAAAGGTTTCTGGGAAAAATAAATACTTTTTTCTGTTATATTGAACATTATAGAGTTGGACCTTGTTTAGTGAATTGCTTTACATTTGTATTGAACAAACAGACAGAGAATATGCTAGAGTAAAGAGTTTGTTGCTTCTTATTGTGAGTTGGACTCGGCTGGTTGATCCCACTGTTTACTTAATTTGTCACAACACTGAGATGGAACAACAGGTCAACAAGATAGTCATGTTTAAAATAGGGATTATTATGTTTATGGACCAAATTAATGGGAAAATGTAAAGCTAAAAACACTGTTCAACAACTGTAAAATGGTGGCTTGTCCTACTCCCAACTAATAGAATGTCTTAAAACCCCCCATAACATTCTTAATTGGACTTGATTTCAGTGTCAATCAGTACAACATGTTCCACAGCATCATTTCTATTTTAGCTCAATTTAATCGAATCCTAGGCCCATTAATTAATCTCTCCTCAAAATCCACAGTATTTGGCTTTGCACCACTTAAAGCAGGTCATTTCTAAAATGAGTGACAATTTCACAGGCACTTTCAGTCTGGAGAGGTTTTAAGCATCCCTCCTGTTAGCACATACACTCTTATTTGTCTGGCTATCCGCATTGCATACTGGTCATTGTTATAGAGCTTTGGCAGTGTGCTCTCTGTCCCTAAGTGCCTGCAAGCTAGGCTTCATATGGTCATTTGATGAGGTGTGCACTGGCTGGGGAATCCCAAACATGTGCCACCAGCATATTTCTAACCTAGGCTCTCCTTCTCTTGCTTGTTCACTAGGGTTTCACATAGGGTATCAGCTCTCAATGGTATGCTACAATCTCATAAATATGGCTGAATTTCTTCTCCATCCTCACTCTTCCTCTACTCTCTGGTTTCCTCTCCTCTATATTCTGAATAAAACCTTTATCTCTGAGTTCCTTTACTAGCTTTCTTTCACCCTGTTCTATAGTGCATGGCTTTGCGAATTTACTGGAACATCCAAACCTCTCTCCCTCTTCAACAACTCACAATGGTTCATTATAGAGCATTGCTTTCCTCTTTGCTCTCCTCTTCTTCACTCTCTTCTCTCTTTTCAGGTAAATCATGAGGCCCACCTCCTAACCCCCAGAGTTTCTCCTCCTGTTGTTCCGCCACTTACTGCACTGTATGCTTCTCTACCATCCTCCTGTTTTTCTTCCATTCCACCAACCCAGTGATTTCTCAGTTCTCCTCACAACTTCTTAGCACTTTCTCCTCACCACTGCTGCTAGTTTCTTCTATGATGCTCGTTCCCCCTCCCTTCTTCTAATTCCTGCTTATCTCATCCTGGCTTCTGCCCAACCCCTTCTCACCACTTTTCCCAAACTCTTCCTTATTTATGCAGCCATCCTCCTTCTTACCACTTTGTGGAAAATCCTACTTATTTCTTCTTCCTATCTCCTTCTCACCAACTTTGCCAACCATCTTATCTTTCCTTCTGGCCACTTCTTGGTGGTTTCCTCCAACTTTCCTCACAGTACACTCTCCTCCCTATTGGCCCTTCCTGCAGCCTGCCTTCTGATACCAGTCCCCTTCTTCCTCCTGTTTCCTTCTGCTATCAGTACCTCTGCAACACCTCCAAGCAAATCTCGACAACTCCCAATCACAGACTATGCAGCTCACAGATTTTATAGAGCCTTAGTTCCTCCTGTGGGCTACACGTCTCATAATGAGGTGCACCCATGAGTTTACACATGTGAAAACTGCAGGCCTATGGAGCCATTGTTGCATATCAAAGACTGATCTTTCATAATAAGAGTAGAGATGCTTCGGCACTAGGCTCTGACTCAACTTTGTGCAGCACTGGAATATTTTTGGTGTATTCTTATGGCTCTTTACAGCAAGGTCACAGGAAGGGGAGGTGTTGCCCACACCTCGTGTTTAGACTTTAGACTTGAACGTAGTTTGGCCCGGGTACCTAGCGCTTAAGACAAAAAGTACTAATCACATTCTAGTGGGTTACGTTTATTTTTGTGTATTTCATTTGCATGATTAAAGTGGTCAGCTGACACGTGTTTCGACCTCTCTGGGTCTTTATCAAGGCTGAATTGGTAGATTTTTGAACAATTTGTGCAACATGTTGTGATACATTGGGGGTCATTACGAGTTTGGAGGTAGCCATGGTGCTAATAGTACCATGGCTGCCTCCAAACCCGTGTCCGGGTAGTGGTGTCAGAATGGGGACTTACTGGGACATTCTGACCTAGGCGGACCCGGTAAATCCCCATTCTGAATGTCATTCCCCATTCCCTTCGAGCCCCCACAGGGCTCAATGGGAATGGGGAAGGAGCTAATAACGGGCCCGCAAATAGCTGGCCCGTTATTAGCTCCATGGTCCCTTAACCAGCCGGCCCATGGTAAAACCAGCTGGCCCTAGTGGGACCCGCTAAGGGACCTCGGAATGTGGCGGTAGAGAGTTAACGGCACTGGAATCCTTACCAGTGCCGTTAACCCCATACTGCCATACTCGTAATGACCCCCATTGTGTCAGTGATTATTAGTACATCCAGTGTTGTGTATAGTTTAAAGCATGGTTAAAAAACATGATCATTACATGGGCATAGTGATTAATACATCATTTTGGAACACTGGAGGAGGAGAGATGAGAGAGAAAATAAGGCAACAATATTTAGTTAATATAAGGTGTTGACTCAGTGTTTTCCCACATGTGAAGCCTAAAAAAGAGACTGGAGAGTCACTTGTCCTAACACAGAAGACCTTACCTAGTATGTTGGTTCTCAATGACCAGTTGGCAGATCTGTATTGGTAGGCAGCTTTCATTAGTGGGTGCATCAACACGGCTTGTCCTGCTTTTTAGCTTGGATATCAGACCGGATGGGCAATGGATCTATAATAAGAAAGCGGATGCGGGTCAGCTGGTACCTGTGGGCAGAACCATGTTGCGGGATGTGGTTGATGCAGGGCCATCTGGTATCAAGTGGGTTTCTATGCTGGCAGCTAGTGGATTTGCATATGTCCAAGGATAAGGACTAGTGCTGTTTAGGTTATCCTAATGCATTTGGGAAATTCCCAAAGCAATTGATAGGGGAGCCCATTTAGTTCCCTGTCTTTACCAACTAGGTTGGAGTTGGGCATTAATGGTACTGCCAATGCCTTGAGTATAAAGTCCCTTGTTTATTGGGTTTAGATATGGAATTGTGGGAATCTTAAAATATACTGTGAACCCTTTGAGGGCCTTTTACCAAGTGTTCCCATGGGAAACTTTACCATTATTTCAGTATATTAACTATATTTAATATTTCTTTGCTTGAGCTATGGGGAAATACCTATTGTCATGGAATCTGTGTCAATGCTGTAGTGAAAGAGGCATATAAGGAGTGGGCAATGTATGCAATCTGACCTATCAGTGTTGGTGCTTGCATGCCAAGAGATCATCTGGAATTTAAATGTGTCACCAACTTCGACAATTACCTTGACCTGAAGGAATATTCACTCCTACTGAAACTAAAACTAGGAACATTTGTATTCAAGCTCCTACTTCAAGATGGTGAATGTCAGTCTGTTAAATACAAGTATTGATGGATACTTGATGAACCAGTCGCCCAAGTCCCTTTCCGATGTCCCCTTCAAAGAAAAATATTGGAGCAGTGGCATAAACCTTTTTTTAAGGAGAGAGGAATAATAAATGTAAATGGCGAAGTGCGCTTCTGTAAAGTTATAGAAAAATCAGGACCAATTAAAGTATATTAACCTGTATTTAGTAGTAGCATAGTAGAAGAGATGACCATCTACAGGATACCATGGCAGACATTATGTGCATTACAGAGAAATGGTTCTCTGTAAATTCTGGCCCTGATCTGTGTCAACTCATGCCTACTTCTTATACTGCAGTCTGTATCGATAGGCCCCTTCCTAATAGAGGTGGCGGCTTGGCATTAATCTACCGGGACATCTTTCAATGCCGACTCATCCCAGTGACACACTCGTTACCTGTGAATTATTACTCATGAGAGTACAGGTTAACGCAAATATGGTCATACGCTTTGTATTGGTATACAGCCCACCTTCGGCCAAATGCGCTGACTTTGCCATCAATTTTGTGCAACTGGTGGCTAACCTTAATCTGACACACCCCAATCTGGTGGTGCTGGGGGATTTTAATGTTCATCCTAATGATCCTATGGACCTGTATGCAAAGAAATGTGGTGACTTGTCTGTCAGACCTCTCGCTAGACCTGTGTAATTCTCTTCCCACTCATGAGAGTGGTAATCAACTTGCTCTTATCTTTGCTGAAGCTGGTAGAGTCTCTAGTGGTACCCCGGTGCCAGTAACCCAGTCTGAACATTTTCTGGTTCCCTTTCTGGTCCAGGTTGTTCCTTGCCGCCCTACACCATCTCATGGACTTCAACTTTCTAGACAATGGCACAAAGTGGATCTGGCGGGTATGGCGGTAGATCTATGTGAGGAGCACCGGCTTTCCAGGGAGATGACCCTTGTTCATCCCTACTTTCTGCCTTCAAAAGGGTTGCTGATAATGTAGCCCCAATGGGCCCTCTTTTTAGTAGAATAAGACCCTCCGAGCCATGGTACACACCAGAGTTGAGAGCTCAGAGACAAATTTTGTAGATGCCTAGAAAGAAAATGGTGCTCGATATATGATGCAGCCACACGCCATCTCTATAAGCAAGCAGTGTCTTGCTATCATCAGATGATTCGATCCGCAAAAGGAACACATTATGCCATTAGGATCACTGAGGCCCATGGTGCTGGAGTACTGTTCTGAGTAGCCAAGGAGCTATCAGTGTGCCCTACTGGGAACTCTGGTTTGCAGCCTGATGCTCAGCTGAGTTGCAATGAGATCAGTGTTTGTTTTTTCAGGAAAAGATTGCTGATATCAGCAGTGCCATTACTGATCGGTAAATGGGGTAGACGGCTGTTTTGATTCTGGACCATACTGACTCTCCCCCTACATCTGTGATAAATAACATTGAATTTCTCCCTATAACGGATGAAGTTATCATAAAGGCACTACTGAGCCTGAAATCTGCCTCTCGCTCGGTGTTGTTCCTTTGCACATTCTGAAAGCCCTGCCTCATAGAGTTATTGGCATGTTGACCAAAGCAGTCCAGTATTCTTTCTCGATGGGTGTGGTTCCGCCTAATCTGGAACACGCTGTGGCTCTGCCCCTTTTGAAGAAACTAACTTGGATTCCAAACTGCTGGCAAACTATAGACCTATTTCCCTGCTTCTCGCAATGATGAAGCTGATGGAGGCAGTAATTACTCCCAGGTCTACCTGTTCGTGGAAGAAAATGATTGCCTGTATCCATTCCAATCAGGATTTTGTCCCAAGATGGGGACTGAGTCTGTGATGATCTCCTTGCTGGATGACCTTGCGTTACTTCAGGACTGAAGATAGACAGGAGTTCTTATTCTCCTGGATCTCTCTGCCGCTTTTGATACTGTGGACCATGAGATGCTGCTGACTAGGCTTCAGCAAGCAGGAATAACTGGCCCTACTCTTGTATGGTTTCATTCCTTTTTGACAGGTCATTCTCAAATGATCTCTTTACACAACTGCCACTCCTCCTGGGTCGAATTAATTTGTGGAGTTCTGCAAGGGTCAGCTCTTTCCCCTCTTCTGTTTGGCTTTTGGCTGACCTTATCACTGCATGTGGAGCCCTTTTTTACTCCTATGCAGATGATGCCTAGCTAATATTTTGGCTATACATCTTGAAGGCTGCTCCTCCTGAGAGTTGGCAAGACTGTTTAGAGAAAGTGGGAAGTTGGATGGCAGCCAATTGGCTGCAATTGAATGGCAGCAAGACAGAGGTTCTGGTGGTCAGACCTCAGGAGAGAGACCATCTTTGGAACTCTCAATATTGGCTGGAGTCACTCAGTCCTTGTCCATCCCCCTGTGCCTCTGTAAAAAGCCTTGGGGTTAAACTCCGACCTAATGGGTCACGAGAAGCCCAGATTTCTGCCTTTTGCAGTGCTGGGTTTGTTAGACTGAAGACTTCAAGGACAATTCTCCCCCTGCTTCCCACTGAAAATCGAACAACCCTGGTGACTTGCGACTTAATTATCTCACTGGATTATTGTAATGGTATCTATCTCGGACAACCTAAGTACCAGATTCAGCGGATGCAAGTTCTGCACAAATCTGCAGTTTGATTGGCACTTGGGGCACTCTGATTGACCCCTTCCTTGGCCTTACTGCGTCATCTGCACTGGCTCCCGTGGCGACTCATATTGAGTTTAAGATCTTGTGAGTTGTCCACTGAGCCATCCACAATTTGGGCCCTCACATTTTGAAAAACAAATTGAAAAAATACTGCCCAATGAGAAATCTACACTCGCTTCTCCGGATTCCTAAATTCTGTTGGAAATGCTTGGTTGGCTATTCTTTTTCTGTGCTGGTGCCCAGTCTATGGAATGCCCTCCTGCTCGACTTAAGAATTCTGGCTGACGACGTCCCTTTTAGGAGAGCCTTGAAAACACATCTGTTTAATCTTTTTTTCCCTCTTTGCTAGAGCTTTCGGCATATGAGTTCTTTGAGCCTGTCCCCCCAACCTTCACTCAGCACCTAGACGCCCTTGTGGGCATTAGTTGCGTTTTTATACATTTTAAATATAACATTCATATTGGTGAATCAGTAGAATGGGTCCCGTAAATCTTTGACTTTAAGGGGAACTCTGTCAATAGGTGGGACAGTCTCAGGAGTACATGAATGGCTGCAGAGCTAATCTTTTAGTGATAGTTTACACAATGGATATACAAAAGTAAACCGACTGTGTTACCTGAATGATGTGACCAGGGTAGGTTGAATTAATGTATACTATAGTGGATCAAGTTTTAAGGTATTTGTGTTAACGACATTCATGTATTGAACAATGTTTATAGTAGTGTATCTATTTGTATTTGTTTTAGCGAAATGTATGGGATCCAATCTGCCTGATTAATTTAATTGAGTTTTTTATGTGTCATAAATTGTTGATAGAAAGCAACAGAAGCAGAAAGCATAATAGTAGTGAAGGAGAAGAAGATAGAAGTAGTATCCCAATAAAATCTACAATAAACAATATGGCTGAGATTAAAAGACATAGAAAGATGAACAGATCTCAAACAGATGGTGGAGACACCAATAACAAAAAGAGTGTGTTTTTTAGATTCTCAAAACCAAACTACAGTTCCAGCAACAAGTGGGGGAATCGGAGGGACTCCAGGGGGAAGGGATCCCACAAACATAAGATCAAACATAAGAACCAGATCCCAAAACAGAAGAATGTTGAGGTCTTAAATGAATTAACAATTATTAATTTGTCTAAGAAAAACTTGACATCTTTTGACATCTTTAGAAAAAAACGTACTACAGAAAGGGTTGACGTTTGCACCAAGTGCACACCTAAAACTGTAGGATAGTTATTTTGACACTTACACATTTTGCAGAAAGTTGAAACTCTTCTATAGGATACAGATTTGGCAACAGCTATTATCCTTAGAGAATGCCCTAGACACAGATATGAGGCAAATGTTGAATGATCTGGATATTGAGCAAGGCACAAGCAGAGAAATTGCTTATGAGCCAAATCTAAATGTATTCCAACCCTACCTCAGGATAATGTTATTGATGGGTTTTTTAAATGATGGTCGGAAATGTACGAATTGAAGGACACATTGAAAAAAGAGACAACGTAAAAAAATGTAATTTGGCAAGACTAGAATAGGACATGATAAAGAACTTACAGTAAGATTTGTCCGTTATAATTAAATCTGCAGATAAGGGCGGGAACATAGTGATTCTAGAGAAACATGATTATGTACACATGGGAATGTTTCACCCATCAGCACAAGACAAGTATCGTATTGTGAATGCATGACCTTGGAGTAATTTGAAATCAGTTGTTTTTATCAAAACACCGATGTGCATGATAGATGAATGATCAGTAAAAAAGATTTGACAGATATACAAAGACTTCATCCAACTTTTCCATGTATTTATTTCCTTTCGAAGTTGCACAAACCATTTGACAAAATACCAACAGGGAGGCCAATAGTCAATTGAATTGGATCATCATTGGAACCAATTTTTTGAATTTGTTGATAGCTTCTTGAATCCAATTATAATATCCCAGAAATCATACAGAAGAGATAGTATGAAGATTCTACAGAATCTCACAGAAATACAATGGCAAGCATCAATGTGGCTGGTAACACTTGATGTTGTAGCATTGTACACTTCAATAGAACACACATGGACATTGGAAGCCATTGCATACTTGTACAATACCAAATCAGCCACATATTACAAGGAGAAATAAATGCTGATTTATTTAATGGATATGGTAATCACTAACAACTATTTCATGTTCAATTATCAAATATTTCAACAGATGTCGGGAGTCGCCATGGGCTCCAAATGCTCACCATCTGTAGCAAATCTATGCATGGGGCATCTAGAGGAAACATATATCTATCCTCACTGCCATAAAAATGTACTTAAGTGGTGGAGGAACATTGATGATATCCCGTTAATACGGGATGGTACAGAGGAGGAACTTTAGAACTTTCTCATTTTCTTAAATGTGAATTCTAAAGGAATTATGTTTACCTTAACATATAGCCAAAGTTGATTCCTTTCTTAGACTTGGAAATCAAAATTGTGCACAACACCATTACAACCAACACATATAGGAAACTGACAGAAGCTAATACAATGCGACGGGCAGACAGCTATCATCTAAAGAGTATTACTAGAAATCTCCCCTATGGAGATTTCATTAGAGCGAAAAGGAACTGCAGCTCTGTAGAGGCCTTTAGAGAACAAAGCACTATTCTGACACACAGATTTCAGAAAGGGGTTACGAACAAAATGTGATCACCAAAGCCTTAGACAAAGCAACAGCAAGACCTAGGCAAGAATTACTAGGACCCAAAACCGAAAGGAAATTAAATGTGGGGGAATGTTCATTATCACATATTCAATGCAGAAGCATTTATTATACAGTATGACCAAGAAGTACTGGAGCATATTACTATCTGACAAATAGTTGTGTAAACATATTGATTTAACACCTAAAATTGTGTTCATGAAAGCAATGACTATTGGTAATTGGGTGTCTTCATAGTTTTTGAAATCAGAGCAGAAGAATATTGAGATCTGAAATGGCTTACAGACAAACCTAAAGGGTTTTTCAAAGGTGGTAATTGCACTGTTTGCAAGTACACGAAAAATGCCAAAAGTTTATGGACACACACAATACTACTATACAAATTCAGGAGTTCATAAACTGCAAAAGCAGGTTTGTGACATATGGCATTAGATGCATATGTAAAAACAAATCTATATTGAAAGCACTAAAAGGGAATTACGACCAAGGATGTATGAACATCTGTGCGCAATTAAAATCCAAGATGTCAGATCACCACATGCAGGAACCTGGAATGAAATACACAAAGGAGAAGACCTACAAAATATGAGATTAATTGGCATAAAAAGGTTGACACCAAATGTAAGAGGTGGTGACCTGGATATGATATGATATGATTGTTTGTTTATATAGCGCCTATACACAATGTGTTTCAAAGCACTTCAAGGCCAGGGAGGGGAACAAGGGAAAATACAACGACATTCTTACAGGCCATGAACAATAAGGATGTGAAATTAACTATCATACTCGGCCTGACGACATTTCAGATAGTGCAAGTGCTAAGACATAGATAAGGAAGCGAGGGGGGAGTGGGAAGGAAAGGAAAACAGACAGGCATCTACCGTAGTAGGCCTGACAACACTTCTGGTAGAGCCGGAGGAAAACTAAAGGTGAGGGAGAGGGGTGCAGAAGGGAGGGAAGGAACAAAACAAGCGACTATCGTACTAGGCCTGACAATTTTTCAGATAGTGCTGGAGGGAATGGGGGGGACAGTAAGGGGATGGGGGAGTGACAGACGAGGTTGCTATCATACTAGGTCCAGGGACAATTCTGATAGAGTAAGCGCATAGAAGAAAGTAAGGGGAGGAGGGGAGGCGATAGGAGAAGGGAGAGGGGAGGGGAGGAAAGAACAGAGAGTAAGCAGTCACAAATAGTGGAGAAGCAAGAGGGGAGAGCGAATACAATTGCAGAAGTCAGTAGTAACACATAATGTTGCAAGCCAGGATACAAGATGAAGATGGGAACAGCATGATTCAGGGCAACCATGAGTACAAGATGTAAAGGAAGTACAGCATGAGAGTTGAGAAAGGGTGACGTACCCTGAATTAATGAAGTCCATAAAAGTAAAATCCAGCATTGGCCACAAGACGGTGATGGTGAAACCAGAATGTATCAGGACCGACTCCTGTCTGCAGGAAGGGGGGGCACAAATGAACAACACGGGGGAACCAGAGAGGGTGGGGATGGCCTGTGAGGACAGAGGGTGTAAACACATGTTGGTGCATGCTTACTTGCTGTCTTAGCAGGGGGTCGGACCCTGGATCCCCCTTGACCGAACAGGTCCAAACAGGAATTGCCCTTTTCTTTGAATGCCCTTCACTATGGACGCCCGGGCAAGAGACGTCCTTGATCTAAGAGTTAAGAGCGGGAAAGAAGAGACAGGGCTAAGAAGGTGGGTGGTGCTTAGGCCAGGTGACCTAGATCCACTTACACCTGCTCCCCAACTGCAAAGGAAAAGAGGCTGGAGGGCTCCTTAAGTAGGCAAAAGAGCAGCAAGCAGGAAGGCACCAGGTGGGCGGGGCTTGCTAAGTGGTGAAAAAGAGCTGCAACCGGAGAAGGCACCAGGTGGGTGGGGCTTAGGCCAGGTGACCTAGAACCACTTACACCTGCTCCCAAGCTGTAAAGGAAAAGAGGCTGGAGGATCCTTAAGTAGGGTAAGGAGCAGCAAGCAGGAAGGCACCAGGTGGGTGGGGCTTGCTAAGTGGTGAAAAAGAGCAGCAACCAGGAAGGCACCAGGCGGGTGGGGCTTAGGCCAGGTGACCTAGATCTACTTACACCTGCTCCCCAGCTGCAAAGGAAACAAGGCTGGAGGGCTCCTTGAGTAGGGAAAAGAGTGGCAAGCAGGAAGGCACCAGATGGGCGGGGCTTGCTAAGTGGTGAAAAAGAGCGGCAACCAGGAAGGCACCAGGTGGGTGGGGCTTAGGCCAGGTGACCTAGATCCACTTACACCTACTCCCCAGCTGCAAAGGAAAAGATGCTGAAAGACTCCTTAAGTAGAGAAAAGAGCGGCAAGCAGGAAGAAACCAAGTGGGCCGGGCTTCCTAAGTGGTGAAAAAGAGCAGCAACCAGGAAGGCACCTGGTGGGCGGGGCTTAGGCCAGTTGACCTAGATCCACTTTCACCTGCTCCCCAGCTGCAAAGGAAAACAGGCTGGAGGGCTCCTTAACTAGGGAAAAGAGCGGCAAGCACGAAGGAACCAGGTGGCCAGGGCTTGCTAAGTGGTGAAGAAGAGTGGCAACCAGGAAGGCACCAGGTGGGTGGGGCTTAGGCCAGGTGACCTAGATCCACTTACACCTGCTCCCCAGCTGCAAACGAAAAGAGGCTGGAGGGCTCCTTAAGTAGGTAAAAGAGCGGAAAGCAGGAAGGCACCATGTGGGCGGGGCTTGCTAAATTATGAAAAAGAGCAGCAACCAGGAAGGCACCAGGTGGGCGGGGCTTAGGCCAGGTAACCTAGATCCACTTACACCTACTCCCCAGCTGCAAAGGAAAAGAGACAGGATGAGGCCTGTGTCGTGTTTAAATTTAGGGCTACTACTTTAGGCCTAAACTCAGATCACAAATTGTGTTCATTTTTGGGATGATGGGGACGTTTTGGGGAAGAGGTACGATGTAGAATGTGAGGCTTCATATGTACAACGGGTATATGGGCAAACATGGTTTGACACACGAGATGACAATCTTGCATCAGGCTGGCCAATTTAAGGATGTTCCAATAAAGGGGATGGAATGAGGTATTTGTTTTGAACAAGGGCACTGGTTTGGAGGACATAGGTGCAAAATATACAGTTAAGGGTAGCTTAATAACAATCATATTTATTCAGGGAGAGATACCAATATTGGGGTTCAGAAGGACATGTAGGAGGTTGAAATAGTGATGGGAAACAGGAGAAACTTGATAAGATTCAATAGCTACATGGACAAAATACCCATGTATATCAGCATCTCTGGTAACACCAGGTACACTCCAAGATGGCCGCTGCATTGGAGCATAGTACTTGTATTTAAAATAACAAATTAATTGCGCTGGGCGAATTTCAAGTTTCAAGTAGGAGAGATGCAGTGCAAGTTTACAGTTAGATCAGGAACGCAGTGGGAGTCAGCGGTTTACATGGGGCCAAACAAGAGTAAATTATACTCTGAATCACGGAAATAGGGAAAGAAACCAATTTATTTCCTCCACCACCCCCAACACCCTTTTTCTTTGGCCTTTTCTTTTTTTGTTAGACTTGAGCTGTGGAGACTCTATACTGTAGTCATGACACATAAAGATGCAGAGCATTTAAACGAAGAATGGCAAGACAGAAAAGCTATACATATGTTATGACAGGTAAACAGTTTTTTCTGAACAGAGGAAGAGTGTGATAAATGTTTATATTTTAGCAATATGGGAAGACATATACAGTTGGGGCTGACGGCTTATCAATTAATGTTTGCAGGTAGAACAATTTGGCCAGAATATGTGCGGTTTATGCACAACCAGAGAAATATGCTTACAGTAAACAACTGATGCATATTTGATTTGCCCAGATTCCATGTTCTGCATGTGCACAAAGGATTACTTACTTTGTGGTGAAAGTCGGTAATCGCGAGATTACTAAATTAATGTTAAAAATATTAAGAAACAAATCCAGAAATCCTTAAATGGTTGGATTAGGGTAATGTGCATTATGATTAGTGTGTATATGATTGAGGCATGAGGTTACTTGTACTGCAACATAGGCAGCGCATGGCGTTCAACAGGCTCTAAATAGCATTAACGAATGAGTTGTGTTGCTTCTTGTTTTTGGTGAGGATTGATTCATGACATTAGTTTTCTTTACAAAGAGGTATAAATCAATGAATGGAAACAGAGACAGTCTTGAAAAGCTCATTAGTGTTCATGAGTAGACAGTGGAACACTAAGTGAAACATGTGTCGACTAGATCTCTGCAATTTGGTGTATTGGGCTGTTCAAAGAGAATGTTCCAAAAACTTTGTCACCGATTGTACTAGGTATTTGGAGGTGTATTAAGAAATATTGTGTCAGTATTTTTGCTGCACAGATTTAATTGTGTTGGTATGATGTTCATTTTATGATACATATATATATGTTTCATTCAATCCACAATTCTACATATGAAATAAATCAGATTTGTGCAAGGCGCAAGTGGTACGACAGTTGCTTGCAGTATAGAAAGTATAGTAAGCTTTGCAAGGATATGGCATTATTTTAATTCTTCATAGATTGCACTGCATATGATGCAAATTCATGAAATTGTGTTATCTATTGTATTTTCTGTAAAGTACTTCATGTGTGGGACTGATAACTGTTGTTTCTAGCATTTTCTGTATATGGTGTTTAAGGCAATGCTGAAAAAAACGAATATTTGATTTGATCTTCCAAGGTCTAGAGGTAAATGTGTTTTTTTTTTCTTGCACAATTTACTTCTCTCAATAGTGTAACCAACCTGTGTTTCCTTAAATCTTGAAAGTATTTGCATGAAAAGAAAAATACTCTCTTATTTGAATTGCGACTGGAGATTTGTATTATCTTTTTGGTACTTTGTTTCCATCCCTCCAGTAAATTGAGCTGATCTAACCATAGTTTCAGCAGTAAAACCATGTGTTTCATAATGGGTATCAAGTCCAAATATATTGTTTTGTGATGTGACTAATATACTGTAACTGTGCTGCTAAGAAAGGCTGTGTCAATGTTTCCTTTTATGCTTTCTATGTTTTATGGACAATAATTTGGTATTTTAAGAATGCGTTTTCAGATTTTGGAATAGTTTTGAGGTTAAGTAACTATTCTTCCCCAGACAAATCACAAACTATCAGATGCATGAACCTTAACCAAGATACAGTCTCAGCTTCAGGGTTTTGTGAAAGCTCAGCAATTTCATCTCAGTAAAACAGCTGACGGTTAGTTTGCCAGATCTTTTCCCAAAAAAGAATTTCCTCCAGAAAGAGCTTGCTCATAGGGGGTTATGAACCAGGACTTTAGATGTTGACTTAATTACTGATAGCAATTATTTTTTAAAGTAACATATTCTCAATAATATTCATAGCTCCTCTGGAATGTGGGTGGCAGATATATACGACGCCTAAGGATTTAGATAAGAGCTTAGCTTAAGATATGTACAATGTTGCTTTTTCCTGGCCCGCTCCCCATTTAAGAATGCGATAGCCCTGGCTAATTGTCTAATTTACAGTTGAGCATGCATAACACAGGCTTTCCAATAACAAGATGGGTAGAATGTAAGCCCCAGGCAATCAAATGTGCCCACGCAGGCCTTCCAATTGCTTTAAATCAAGAAATGGTACTAGTAAATGGTCATCAGAGAACTGACCAAATGCTCTTAAAAGCTTTACAAGAGTGTTTTCCATTCATCAGCAAATTATAAAAGTGCCAGCTTCCTGTTTCTAGTATTGAGTAATAGTTTAAAGCATTGCAACCAATAACTTACAGAAATAATAAAAAGGCATGTCAACAACATAACATTCTCTGACACCTGAGTGATTGGGAATTGATCAGTATGCCATAGAATTATGCTGTATCTTACCCAGTCTATGTTATCCTAAATTTAGCTCTGTGATGCTATTAATAACCCCATCGGTACTATTAGCAATCCAGAGCCTGCTATTATCACCTATAATTAACCATATCAAATAATACATAAGGGCAAAAAATTAGGCCTACCGAGCCCTCACACTTCTACAAGCCAAGAGTGAACCCAATCATAAAGGCAAAATGGGCACTGTTAAATGATATACCTCAGGCCAAGGGAACGCTATACTCTTAAGAGGGGTGTGAATGTGAAACAGTAGCAACCCAAACAGAAAGTACACCATTCCAAAATAAAGGAATGTCCAACCAAGTTTCGATAACTAATATACTATAATTAAACACACCATATGGCAAAAATAACTAAATAGAAAACACTACAAAAACTCACCCCTGTAGAAAGAACGCAGAAGATGCAAAATAACAAGATGAGGCACGCTGGGTAGTGAGATTGTGTGAGAAAGGCAATACAAATGTCAATGTTCTTTGGAAATGATATGTTCTTGTAGCAAAATATATTAATGTGACCTAGCTAGTCGCTAGGGCCCAAAACCGGACCAGCAGGGCAGTTATCAGGCAATAATACCTAACAGTGTCTTCTTGGTTCGACATCATTAGACCAGGATTTTCACTGATCTGCTGGTGGTTCGATTTGTGCTTGCATGCAGCAGTTGGTGTAGTCTATGCAGCAAGCAGATATCAATCCCTAATTGAACTGAAGGTTGCAGCGGTTCAAAGAGATGCTCGAGTGATGTGCATTATGGAGATCAACAGGTTTGGTTTGATGGTTGAAGTTCGGCAGTGGACTTGCTGATGTTAGGATGTGCAAGACGAGTCAGTTCGAAGCAGTGATTGAAGTACGCAGTTTGGGAAGAACTTCAACGTCTATTCTCTCATTGGATCGAGTGGCTGGAGGTTTCAATGGCAGTTCTCATGGTGCAGGTGCATTGATGCTTCTTTGTTCTATCTGAGGCAACAGTGTAGTGGCAAACTTGTTGTGTCAAGCATGAGGTACTGCAGTTCGAAGGACAGCGAGTGCCAAAGGCAGCTCCGGAGGGTCCTGTTGATTTTAACAATTTTGAAAAAATTCAAATCAGTGCTCACAGCATTTTGCTTGTGAAATGCAGGAATCCTGGCTGCCCTGGCTCTCTGGTGAAATGAGTCCCATTACAGGGTTTAGCATAGTCCTCGGTCTCAGGTTCCAAAACACGAGGGAGGCAGGCACACACCTGCACGAGTCCTTCATAATGATGTGGTCCTGGATACAAGTGTGGTTGGCAGAGAGGCAGGTCTAGCTCAAGCAGCAGGTCGCCCCAAATGTGCCATAGGAATGGTCAATGGGCAGCACTTGCCTCTGCTTTGGACCTCTGTCTTCAACTCACAAATGGAGGACTTTGGAAAGGATTGCCCTGACAAAAGGGTCCAAATGAAATCTTCTACAAGATTTAAAGTCCAGAGATGATACAAAGAAGGAGTGGGAGATGCCTTAATTAAAGGCAAACATCTAAGTGACCTGTCTTTAGCTGCAGGATGCAATAGGGCTGATTTTTGCCAAGTGCAGCATGACTGTCCAACTCTAGCTGATCTGAGGCTGCACACTTTAAGCATCAACATCCCAGTGGTTCCAAAGGTTTTCAGAGAGATATTCTTTCATGTGGGATTCCCTAAAGAAGTCATTTCTGAGAGGGGATCCAACTTCATATCCACACATATGAAGGCTATGTGTGATAAAAACAGTATTTGTATTTGTATTTATTCATTTGTATTGTGCACCAAACCCGAGGGTATGAGGGAGCAGGAGCAGCAAGGTTATTCACAACTTAATTACATGTTACAATGCATTACTGTAGTTACAGTAGTTACAATCAGATCAAAGATAGATACATCAGTCATGATACAGACAGAGGTTTCCAGGTTTACAAGTATACATATTTACAGAGGGGGTTAAGCGACCTGCATACAAGGGTGGAATTAGCGGTCATTGTTCCTTATCCAGTGTATGTAGTTGCGTCTGAATTGTGAGTAAGTTTGGGGTGTCCTTAGTGGGGGTGGGAGGGAGTTCCAATGCTGGGCTGCTTTCACTTGGAAGCTGTTGCTCCCCATTTTGGCGCGTTTGAACCTGGGAACAGTGAGTAGGTTGGCGTTGGAGGTTCTCGTAGGTCTGTTGGACGAGTGTTTACTTATTCTGTCGACTAAATAACGGGGGGGGCGTTGTTGAGGCACTTGTGTGTTAGTGAGGCCACTTTAAGCTGGATTTTGTTAGTAGTGTTGAGCCAGTTATGGGCTCGCCTAATGTTGGAGATGTGTTCTTTCTTGGGGATGCTAAGCGCTGCTCTGAGAGCGTTGTTTTGTAGCGTCGTTATTTTGTTGGTAATCTGTTTGCTAGCTCCTATGTAGAGGGCATTACAGTAGTCCAGTTTTGATAGTATAAGGGCTCTGGCTAATGTAATGCAGCTCTGGGTGGATAGGAAAGGTTTGGCTGCTCGTATAAGCTTACATGTGTAGACTGTGGCGGATGCCATGGAGCTAACCTGTTTGTGGAAGGAGAGGGCAGAGTCAATGTAAATTCCTAATGTTTTCACTTCCTTGGCTTCTGTAATCAGGTTGCCGTCTATTATGAAGCTGGTGTATTTATGGTCCAGTTTGGTTAGATTAGCAGTGGATCCAAGTATGATTAGTTCAGTCTTGTCATCATTCAGGCATAGACTATGAGAAGCCATCCATGCCTGGATGATGAGGTACACCTTGTTCACCAGGGCCAAATCATGGTTGTAATCTCCCGTCAACGGGATGAGGATCTGGGTATCGTCGGCATAATTAGTGTAGGTGATACCCAGACCATCTAGATCATCAAACAGGGGCTTCGTGAACACGTTGTATAGTGTAGGTGTGACGCATGAGCCCTGTGGGACTCCACATGTAATGGGGATGGGGTCGGCGGCAGCTGTGGTGGATCTGTTGCTGAGGAATGACCTGATCCAGCCGATGGCTTCTTGGGAGAAGTGGGCAGCAGAGTCTAGGTGATTGCATAAGATGTTGTGATCGACTAGATCAAATGCTGCAGAGAGGTCTAGGAGGAGCAGAAGGGAGTTTTCCCGTTGTCTCTCAGAGTGTCAATTTGTGCCTTAAAGTCGATGAGGGCTGTTTCTGTCCCGTGTTGGGGCTGAAGCCTGATTGCCGAATACCGAGGAGATGGCTTGTTTCAAGGAATTTTTGGATTTGTTGGTATGCTGTCTTGTCTAAGATCTTAAGTAGGAAAGGGACAGTGGTAATGGGTCTGTAGTTGGTGGGAATGGAGGGGTCAAGAGATGGCTTTTTGAGAAGGGGGAGGACCCAGGACTCTTTGAGGTTGCTGGGGACGGTGCCTGAGGCATACTTATAGTATGTATAAGTTCTCCACATCCTTTCACCCACAGAACAATTGACTTTTGAGTGGTTCAACACGACCCTGAAATGCATGATAGGTGGCTTGGAAGAACACCTGTGGAGGGAATGGAATAATATTCCTGCCATGCCTTCTGTTTGTCTACCAGAATTTGCCATAGAGCGGCATAGGGTTGTAGTAGAAAATGTAGCTCAAATTTGGGCCTACAACAAAGTGGTTCAACAACACAAGTGTTACTTTTGAAAGAGTGAGAGAAGCACTATTTGCAAAAGTACTTCCAATTGAATTGCACATTTTGCTCACTGTCATGTTTAAATATGTTCCCAACAAGTAAAAATAAATGTTTGCATGCCTGAGAACATTTTGTCCAGCAAAGCAAGATAACTTTATAAGATGAGACCATTTTAAGTTCAGTTTATTGTAAATACTAAAGACAAGGGCCAACATGTTGGAGTGCCACCACTTGTCATGGAATTCCAAGGAATTCAACTGGCCACAGAAATCATCCGAGTGTTATGTTCTAAGGCCCAACCATCTGCAATATGTTATCAATATGGGAACCCATCTTGGGTCCTTAAACACCAATTCTTGCAACTTGGAAGCTTAAACATATCTGGATTTCTTAACATATATAATATATAATGTGCCAAGAATGTGCATCTGTAGTTTAAAAGTGATTTGTATTTGATGAGTATCATTGCTATGTATTTTGGAGTACACAATGATGTAGAAAGTAACGCCTGTTGCAGCCTTATTTGAAGCACCACTTCATACAATTTCAGCCACTAGTTTTGCATGTTTCAATTTACCCAAAATAATGAGAGATTTAGGGTTATACAGGAATTAACATTAAACGTTCTATGTTATCCTGCAATGCCTCTAATTCACTTTAAATCACACTGTATTTGAAACTTAAAACTAGCATGGTCCAGACATATTTTCATTGATAAGGGAAGTTTGAAAATGTTAAAGGGAAACTTGAAACCCCTTTAAATATCCTCATTCCCAGGCCTTATCCAGCTAAGAGATTCCATGGGCCCATACAGAATCCTTGATCTAATGATAATGATGTGTTATTTATATAGCGCCTTTATCCAAAGCGCTTTACAGAGCACATATTTATATACAATATCACCCAACTGAAATTGGTACTCATTTATTGACCTCAGAAGGATGAAAGGCTGAGTTGGCCTTGCCGGGATTCGAACTTGCGACCTGCAGATCATGCTCAGATTGCAGCAACGAGCACTCAACCCACTGAACTATTTTACCTGTGTAATGTGCTATGGGTGGTTTCTAAGGAGACCACTCTATCAACACACTAACAGATGCCAACCTAGGGGTTTGGGTTTTGGGCTTCAACAAAACTGTCACCATCCATCAAATTCCAGGCCTCATAAGAACTTCATTAGCTGAAAGTCACAAGTAAGACATTAACAGATTTCCATGCAGCCAAAGAAAACCTTATTATCCATCCTTGAAAGAAGCATACAGCAGATGCATCAACAGTGCTCTCTTGGGACCGAAGACATTTCTTCAGTTTCAAAATTGAATAGAAAGCCTATGAAGGCATCTCAAACCCAAATAATCATTGCATCGTGATGTAAGGTCGGAGAGGCACAACACAAAGTGTGTTTTGTAGTTAAAAGTTATATCTACCAACACATACAAAATGTTTATATCGTGCCACGTAAAGATTAGGGGAAAATGGTAAACACATGCAACGTCTCCAGGTTTTAGCACAGCGTGACCACTCCCGTGTCTTATTATGCACACCAATCTACAGAATTCGATGATGATTAATCTCACAGGGTCAGAACCGAAATCATGTCCCAAAAGTGAAACTGACATATTTTCACGAGGCCTCGAAGTTCCCCTCCCATCTTGTCATGAGATTTAGAGAAACCACACCTCTGTGACAAGATCCGGGGGGTGGAGGGCGAGTTAAACTATATATATTTTGGAATATAATGAGATTCATTGTGGAGGATTTTTGGAATAAACAGGAGATAGGAGAGCAGAGCTGATAACCTTTTGAAGGTATGACCCCACGCAGCCTAAAGAGACAAGCCCTTATTGCGACAGATGAGCAGAGAGCGAGGACCTTTCTGGGTGATGAAGCTCCTGAGAGAGGGTCCTTTCTGGCTTTGTCCCAAATAAGATGCCACACTTGTGTATTTACATGCCCTGTGTTCTTCCATTTACATTGAACACAAGGTGGGAGGTTATTTCTTAAAAACCCAATGTATGTTGAGAAATTAAATTTTAAACTGAATGCATTTTGATTTTGGTGCCGCTTTATCGCAGAATTGCCTCTGTAAAATTAAGTACCATTTAAAATATCATCATCATCAAATCTGTATTCGATTTTAAGTCACTAGGCTACAGTATTAAAAACAACAATGTTCAAAGAATAAAGAGACTCATGAGATAAGAGATACACGCTTCATGGTTACAACTCATATTATTTTGCAAACATTATGCCATTTCATAAATTCCATTTCGATCTTATTTTAAAACACGTATTGTTCAAAGAATTACAAAGCATCAACTAAGTTTTAAAACCTTCTAAGTCTACATCATGGTGTTATATGTTAAAAACTGAAACAGTAATTCACATAAAGTGCATTGCAGTGCTACAAAAAACATGCAGCAGAGTTACAAAAGGGGTTCTGCTTTGTCATCAATGATCCAACAGATGCACATAAGGATGCCATATGTGTACTTTCTTGTAGGAGGAGGAGCTTACAATGTGTAAAATGCAGATTCGCATTTAAAGTACAAATATAGTGCATTAGATGCAAAACAGAAATTCAAAATTCAAGGTAATATGCATTACAATATGCATTACAATTAGAGCAGCCTGTGTGGACTTTGGTGTAAAGGACCAATAGTTTTACTGTGAGAGCATCTCTATGTCTATGCATCTAATTATCAGTCTTCCAATAGTGGTGGCAGGGTGGGGTAACAACTCATTCTCTGTAATGATATTTGTCTCCTCAGCCATGCCCCATGTATGACGTTTGCCGCTGCCCAGACAATGTACCTGGACGTTGTCACTTTACACACAGCGGTTGCATTTCTTAGGACACAGACAATGTGGAACTCAAGTACGGGTTTCAAGTATTTTTTTATCTAAGTTGGGAATAATCGGGACACAAGAATACGAAATGGACCATCGTCTCTCCTGTATCGTTACAACTTAGACAGTATGGGGAGATGTAATATGCTCTTTAAGAATGTATTCTCGTTGGCAGCTACTTCAGATGTGTTTGAATATCCCCAGAGCTTCACCCCATACGTTGTGGCGGATATCCCCTGCATTTTATAGATATCGAGGGTAGGGGTCAGAGCTCCATCGTCATGTGTTTGGGCAAACCTGAGATTGCATTACTTGTTCTCAGTGTTTGCCCACTCCAACTACAATTCCCAGTGAATGTAATACCCAAATAGTCAAAATTGGTCACTTGGTCTAATTTTATGTGGCCTAGGGTCAAGCTTAGTTTAAGAGGCTTTTATGTTTGGGGTGAAATACCATAGCTTTCATCTTTTTAGGGTTAATTTGAAGTCCCATATAACAGCTCCATTCAATAAAATCTGTGAGTGCTTCTTTAGGCCACTATGGGTCATACAAATCAGGACTGCATCAGTGAATAATAATATTATAGGTATGTTATCAGGAACCAATTTGGGGGAGCCAACTTTTAAATTAAAATCAGATATAAAGAGTGGCCTAAACCAGTGTAGATAATGTTGGACCAGAGTGCAAGTCATGACATACTATTCTCTCAGAGATATGCATGAAAGCAGCCAGGGGAATGAGATGTTTGCGCAGTAATAATGTGTAATGGAAAGGAATTCTATACAATTAGAATAGTGTGACGTGTTAAACCACTGCAGTCCCTTCTCTTTGAATAAACAAACAGACTCAATATTCTAGATGTTTCTGGGATAATAATGCCTCCAGCCCAAAAATGCATGCAGGCTGATTACTGCAAACAGGCACACTAGAAGTTGTGAATGCATACATAGATTTAGAGTTGCACATACAAATATATTGGAAACAGTGCATACACACGTGTATTTAAAGCTGTACACACAACTATTTTCACGGTTTCACTCCCACGAAGTTATAGATCAAAAGTAACACACTCATGTTCAACAAATGTCCCACAAACATGTTCAGAGAAAGCTGCACATCCATATTCTGAGAACACCACACACACATGTTGGTTCAGAACAGGGTAAACAAACCCCTGAGAGAAATATTTTGAAATAAAACCTGCAGGAGCCAAATTAAGTTGACCATTGTCTATAAAGGTCTTGCACCGTACTTCCATTACCTCACACCTTTCAATGAGTCAAGATGATTGAATTTGTACTTTAAATATTCATTGTACAAGTAACTTTCCACTTATCTGTGAAATGATACCATTGATTTAAACTATGTTTTCAATGTACAATAGGAATTATTAAAACGCCTAGTATATTTTAGAGTACAATGTATATATTTAGATTTAAGAATTAATCTCAGAATGACTATTAATAGGGGATTCATGTAGGCAGGTACATTTGTAATAGTGATTATTGATTTTTAGATACAGAAAACATAGTAGTGCTTTCCAGGGTGAAGCTGCAGGCCACCTTTGTCTAATATTTAAATTGAGTACATTCTTTTGAACACATTTTGAATTTTGTGAGTCTCATTGTATGTTTATTGTCCAGAATTGTGAGCTGGGACTGTACATAGAGTTGGGTTTAGATTGGGGCTGCTAAACAATCATAAATAAAATCAATATCTTCTGACAGGGTTCAGTCCCTTTGAGCTTCTGTTTGGTGATCCCTTTATAAGTCCACTAAGCCTGGTGAGGGCAGGATGAGAGGGCAATCCACAAACCCCTTCCCATAACATAGTGGATTATGTACTTGGTATCAAATTCAATCTGTGGAAACTTCTGACGCGTGGAAACAACAGACGAGGTGTAATTGGTGTGACCTCTTTCCTGAAGTTCTTGGACATTCAGTGAACCGGAACCCTTGGGAGGGGAAAATTTGGTCGACCAACTGCTCCTATACACCTCTACCTATCCTACCCAATTTGGAATTGGTTTAATGAAAAGGATAGCCTGGCAGATTTTAAACATTTTGTAAAAATTGCATTGCAATTGGATCAAAAAAAAAAAAAAAGAAATCAGAAATGACCAAGTACAGAGGACAGAGCACACATAATATGAAGGCCTGGCAGGTGTTCATGAGGCACTGGCAAGACCAGATGGCCACACTACCAGAATATACCACAGGGGAGATGGTCTGGATTATGGTGCTTGACAAACCAAGTGTCCTTCATGACAAGTGGACTGGGCCCTATGTGGTACTAGAAAAGATCAGTGAGGTTAACTACCTCATTGAAAGAAAGACTCCAAGGCATATGCAAAGGGTCTTTCATGTCAACCGGCGGGAGTCTCACTACATGCGGGATGACTTGGTGATGTCTGTCGTGACAGGTGATGAGAGTGAGTAGGAGACAGAAGCCCTCCCAGACTTGTTACATGTACAGCCCACCAAAGCGTATCAGAAGGTAGTTGAAATCTCCCCAGACCTAAACAAACAGCAAGTGTGGGACTGGCAGCAACATCTGGGCCGATACACGGGGCTGTTCTCACCGACTCCAGGTCAAATGAAGTGGTGCATCCATGGCAGTGACACTGGAGGCAATAAGCCTGTGAAGAGCAGAATTCACCATGTGTCTCATAAGATAAAGGACACCATCAATGAGGCAGTCCCCAAGATGTTGGGCTTAGGGGTGATTGAGCCTTCCCATAACTCATGGGATAGGACTTTGGAATGTGTCCCTAGTACATGCATAAATGTTCTATATAAATGCCAACAAAAACATTTTAAAATAAAAGTGATAATACTGAAGTGTGCTTTCATGTGGACTACAGAGGTCTACATTCTGTCACTAATACAGATGCATACCCTATCTCTAGGGCAGGCAAGCTCATTGACAGATAAGGTGCTGCCAAGTTCATAGGTACCGTTGACCTTATGGCAGGGTGCTGGCACATCAGTCTAACTGACAATACAAAAGAGAGGTGCACGTTCCCCACCTTAGAAGGGCACTACCAGTTTACTGGGATGCCATTTCAATTGAAGAAAGCCCCTGCCACCTTTCAGAGGATGGTGAAAAAGGTCCTATGTGGGTAAGAGGACTTCAGCTTTGCCTTTCTAGATGATGTTGCTGTCTTCAGCCAATTCTTAGAAGACCATCTATCCGACATGAAACAGGTGCTTCAAGCCATGCAGAAGGCTGCCTTGCCTATCACAGCTTCCAAGTGCCAGATAGTGTACAGTACTTTTACTTACTTGGGATACCCAGTGGGTAGCGGTAAGAAACAGCCTATCCAGGCCAAAATTCAGGCAGTGGTGGATTTGGATATTCCTACGACCCGTACACAGATGAGGTCCATCTTGGGCCTCACTGGTTACTACAGGCCTTTCTTTAAGGGGTATGATACACTTGCCCTTGCCTTCAACAATGTGGCATTTAAAGAAAATGCCGAATAGGTCACTTGGACCTATCCCTTCCAAACATCCTTCCAGAGCTTGAAGGATGGCTTGTGTAAGCCCCAGTCATGAAGATCCTGGATTATGGGCAGACATTCATAATACAAACCCTTGTGAATTGCGATTTTATGTAGTGTAAGTATAGCTAAGTCTAAGTTCTTGGTGGTATAACAACCTTGTGCATATCTTAGTAGTGCTTGACCAAGTGAACAACAATTGAGAAGGAGGCGTTTGAGGTTGTTTGGACAGTTTGTAAACTGAAACCCATACATATTTGGGTCTCATTTAACAATCCAATTAGACCACAGAACCCTGAGTTGACGTATGGCTATGCAGGGAGAGAATCCAAAGTTGTTGTGTTGGGCCATATACCTAGAGGGATTGGACATGGCAGGTGGCCCCAGTAGGTACTTTTTGATTATGGGCGAGCTAGAACCTTAGAAGGGAGGGTCTCAAGGTCTCAACCGTGCAGTGCGCGTGGGAGGAATTTCCATCTGGTAAGGGTGTAGAAGTCGTGGCATTTATTTTATTAACTAAGAGTATGATGCCAGTAAATCCATCTCTGAAAGGGTAATCTTCTAATCAGAGCCCCCTTTCACCTACCTCAGCCTGCTCTGTGCCACTGGAGAGCAGACACTGCAAATCAGGCTACTGATTATGCGGGGCACAGGTGTACTCTATGGTTTTGGCATGGATCTTATGAAATCAGCATCTGATTAGCAGATTACCCTTTCTGAGATGGAATTGGCTGCATTATTTTATCAGTTAGTACAAATCAAAAGACCCAGGGCTTCTACACCCTTGCCAGAAGACAATTCCCCACGGTCAGACATTGTTCAACAGGTCCCTTCCCTTTTGGGAATTCCAAATGGCTTGGAGAAATCTAGTTGTTAGCCACAGCCCATTACTGTAGCCTCCCATGCAACAGCTTTGTGTATAACTATGCATGGGGGTCCACAAGCGCATTTATGGATTGTTCTTAGCCACCTTTCTTTAGATTGAAACTATTTCAATTAGTCTACAAAATCAAGGAGGGACTTAAATGAATCTACCTTTGTTGAACATTTTTTAAATGAATGGCACGTATATCTTCAGTTAAGACTTTGCGAGCTCTACCAAACATGACCCGACTGGACATATTACCCTGTTGTTGGTGCTTGGGAGCTTTCCCAACTTTCTGTGGGCTAAAGTATTCAGTTGGGGCAGTTGTATCATCTAAATGTACTTCATTTAATAATTCAGTGCGAATATAATGGTCATCTATTCTTCTTCATGCCTGAGGTTCTGGTATGAGATCATGTTTGAAAGATGATTGGGGTTGCATATAAATTATACCAACCTGTGCCATTAATACAGGTGTTTGTCTTTTGTGCCATTGCCATAACAGTTTAAAAAGGTGTTTGGGTATTTCGGATGAAAGAGATACGCAAGGAGTTGCAAATTGAGCCCTTATATCCTTTTCATTGTACCCACTTGATATTAAAATATTGAGGACCCTAACAGTGCTGCACTATGTATTCTGGGACATCCCTTAAAGCAGCAGGCTCTGCCTGGGCCACAATTCTGTGAAGGCCTCCTGCCACAGAGTTGGGGTATGATGAGGGGTAATCAATAGGATGCCCCAAACAACACCTCTAAGCCCAGCAGCAGGACACAGGTGCTGGCGTCTGATCACTAAGACGACACCATTTAACATCGCCAGAGACGAGCGTGGGACTTTGGCAGACACCATAAAAATGCTGCCTCTCACCATTTAAAAGATCTAGGGCCTCATTAGGAGCCTGGAGGTAGCCATGCACTTAATAAGAGCATGGCTGCCTCCAAACTCGGGTCCGGGTGCCCTGAATGGGGAAATACCGGTCCATTCCGACTTTGGAGGGCCCAGTATTTCCCCATTCAGGGTACCCGGACCCGGACCATGCCCATTCCCAATTGAGCCCCCATAGGGCTCAATGAGAATGGGGGGCATGCTAACAATGGGCACGTTAATGACGGTTACGTTGTTAGCATGCTGGGCCCCTCGTAGGACCCGCAAAGGACGTTTGGTCTGACCAAACGTCCTGAGCGGGTCCCGCGAGGGGACCTCGTAATGAGGCAGTATGCATTTCACGGCGCCGGCAGCATTACCGCCGCTGTTAAACCAATATCGCCAGGGTCCTAATGAGGCCCTTAGGCATCATAACAGATTTAGACAATGAAAGACATGGTTTTGTTGAATACTTTCTTACTTGGAAAGGAATAGGAAAAGAATAGACTTGCTTGTGCAAACAAGAAACCCTAGGAAAATGACAAAGTGATGCACGACTTTTATGATAATGTTCAGGAGAATGAACTGACTCTGTTCTGGAAAATGATTAGGTGCCACGCTAAAGTAGAATCAAGTGATAAGCATGGATATGACTAAACAGAGCAGTTAGCAAAGGTTGGTGCTTTTGGTGGCCAATTCCTTGCAGTTGCCCAACTACTTGGAGAAACCCAAATATCTGCTAACACTATAGCAAAGGCAGAATATGAAAATCCAATTACAATTGTTCGGGGAAGTACCTCCATTTTGTCCTAGTTTGCTTTATAACTGGAAATATTACCATACCCCAATATTAAAAACATCACAGCAGGAACTTATTCCAGGGGGCCTGACACATATACCAGTAGATCATCGCTCTATTCAGACACTTTCACCATGCATTTATCAGTGGTCATTTCTTTCAATCAGAGATCCTTCGTAAGTAGAGGTTTGAGAGCTAAAACACCAAAGATGGTATAGTGGACATGCCTGCCTTATACTATTGTTTAAGTGAAGGCTATCAGAGAGGACTTCCTTTACATTGACCATGGGTAAAGGTTTAGCAGATAAAGACCCAATCAAATTTAATATCTTCAGGTCAAATACCATTCAATGTAGCAACTCAATCAAATATCTCGCATCTACCTGATCAAATGCTTTTTCAGCATCAATTGCAATCTCTAGCATGTTTTTTTTCCCAGTGTCTGCCTAGTGGGGAGGTTGCAAAGCATCCGGGCATTATCAGATGAAAGGCAGGTCTTTACAACCCTCACTTCAGCAGTTAGTATTATGTACTCTTGAAATCAATCAATTCTGGAAGCTGTGATTTTGCTTTCATAATTCAAAAGGGGTATGGAATGATAATTCTTAATGAGTGAGGGTTTTTCATCTTGGAAAATTATATAAGTTGGCATTTCAGAAAGGAGCCACCAGTCATGTCACGCTGCACTGTAAAGTCAAATCGGGCATGGAGGATAGTAACAGAGAAGGTGCTATACAACTCAACTAGATGCCTATCTGAACTAGGGGACTTTCATTGGCAAGGAAATTGATAGCAGTAATAACTTATCTATGTCACAGAAACAAATTTGTCTTGTTCTATTTCGGAAGAGGGAGACTGTTTGGCTATTGTAGAAAACTTAACCAGGATTACTTATATGGGGTTTATGACAAATGGATAGGCCCAAAAGTGCAATTGCAGAGGGCTCTGATAAGATATTGCCTAAAGTAAAGTCAAATCCTGATTAACTCCAAATCATAAAGGATGGCATTAGAGAAGGAATACAACCCGAGGGGGGGGGCATTACCAGTGAGGTAATGCCCAAGGGCAGCAGTTAGAAGCCAGAGCGAAGCAAGGGCTTTAACGAAAGCCCCAGGGCATTACCTCACCATTAATGCCCCTTTCAAGGGTTATATTGCTATTAGTACCCCGCCACATTGTACTGGGATAATAATAGCCTTTTTCTCAAGTTGAGAAATGGCGTGTTAACTTTAGTCCCTTCTCTCTTTTCATTGCAGCCATTCAGGAGTCGGAGATGCACTGGGCACGGATCTGGGTTGTTTGTCTGAAGTGTCATTATCACCCCCAAATCGATTTGCACTTCTGCCAAACAACCCACAATGTCTCTTTCCCCACCCCCTCCCCTGCTTACCTGCTTGCTCACCGACACTTCCCCTGCAACACTGCAGTGTCAGATCTGTCCCTCTAATGTGGGGCAAATCCGACGCAGCAGGGACCCCTTTTCTTTATTCTCTTTTTTTTATCCCTGCAACCCATGCTCCACATGTTCTGTATTTTTAAAAATTGATTAAATGGTACCGGCCGAAAATCGCTCAAATTGTACCATTCGATATATTTTTATCGGTCAAAATGGGTAGTACCCTGGGCACACCACTGTTCCCGGTGCCGGCGACGAAGAAGGAAACACAGTGTAAGTGGGGAGGAGATTGGGGGGCCTAAATATACAGAACAGGAAATGGGGTCTGGAAACAGAGATGCAGGGGAATAGTGGAGTGTACTTACCTGATTCTTTGCAAGGGACGATGCCTGCCACCTGTTCTGAGGAGACGCAGAACAGGGTCTAAACCATATGGTAAAGACCACGTTCTGAGCCTCCACATTGGCTTGGAGGCTGCCACACCCACCTTGCCGGATATTTCAGAGAATTCCAAACCAGAAAATGGTTGCAATATAGATATGCTTGTTACCCCAACTTGGAAGCTGACTAAAATGTTCCCTTCTTCACATTAAAAAAATGAAAGGTATAGATGCACTGAGACCTTGCTGGGAAGAAATCATCTCCGTAAAGTGGGTGAAAGATCCATAACAGAAGTGTTTAAAAAGAAACCTTGCACTCAGGGCATGGCTGATAGCGGAGCGAAACGGCTGCACTTAAATGGAGCTCCATGTGAGTGGCCACTATTACAACATAAAAGTGAATTCTGTAAGGCTACAGATACGCTATACGCAAACCCTCAATGTGTTGGACGTTGCAAGAAATAATATCCTTAGTTAAACAATGTCGGTACTCTTTCTATTATCATCCATACAAGGAACCACTCAGGCTATGGGACTAATGCCTGGAATGTGACAATCACACATGGAAATTGCTCAGCTCTGTCTCTGTGTGACTTTCTAGGTGTATTATGATACCAGTGATCTCAGTGAGTCACAGTGCAGTGACTATCAGAGGGGGGACGCAGGGTGTGGGTCCCGGAAGTCTGCTATGTAGGGCATGGCATCACTGGAAAAAAATCAGGAGTTGCCAATTCCGAGCCTTGGCCTTTCCCTGCTGCAGCCACTGGTGGCTTTTGTGTACTTGTAATGGGCTACCACCTGTGTGTTCAAATTGGCAGACTTTTTGATTTGGGGCGCTATTCTGCTTCCTGCTATGGCAATGAAGACTTCATGAGTACAGCAACCTTGTTGAAAGTTGCATTTCACCATGTTGCAAATACATGGTATATTTGATTACTATGTGAAAAGAGTCTTTTGATTGGCCTTGATTAATCCGAATGTTTGAATCATTTCAGTTTGCAGCCTCCCAAACGTGCCTGTCTACATTGTGGGAGTGATAATGTAATTTTAAGTATTGGGCATGAAGTCTTGTGTAATGCTTTCGTCGATGTTTTAAAAATGGAAGTTAGGTGAGAATGCGGAAATCAAATGGGCTAGAGGGGCAAGGAACATGTTGAAAAGCCAAGGAAAGAGGATAGACACCACAGGTGGAGAGTTAGACGGTGGAGAGAAAAGGGCCTAGTTGAACCTGGGAAGGTCAGTGTCAGGATTCGCCCTACGTCTAATCCTTCCCATTCATTCAGAAATAGGTGTCAGGGCCTGAAACAGTGCTTGAACATTAAAGGACCGTTTCTCATACGGTCGTCTAGTCTCCCACTTTGTCTATGCCGTTCCCGATTCCATAGATATAATGAAGACTCTGGCGTCCATTACGCTCCTTCTACAATGTGTCACGCGTAGGGCGTGGAGTTTAACTCCCATGGCAACCTATATAACACTTCCAGGTTGCTCACCTCGCCGCTTCTGATTTTGAATCAATCACAGCTTTGCTTTGCTTCATTTCTTTTTTCCTATGAACTTTCGACTTGCTCCTGTTTCCTTGCCTTGTACCCCTGTGATCATTGTGACCCAGACCGTTATACTGACATCCCGCTTGTTTGCCGAATCAGACTTGTTTGCTTACCTGTGTACCGAACCCAGTCTGCTTTCCGTCTTTCCGCCTGCCTGCTGATTCAGAACGTCCGGCCTTCCTGTGTACCAAACCCGGTCTGCTTTCCACCTTCCACTTGCATGCTGATTCAGAACTGCCTGCCTTCCTGAATACTGTACCAGGTCTGCTTTCTGACACTCTTGTTGGCCCGCTGATTTGGAATTCACCTACCTGGATTGCCGACCTTTAATTCCTCACATCTTGGAATACACCAACAACACCCGGGTGTATTATAAGAAAGCGCTGAACTTGAGACTGCCTACATGTGCTGAAGTCGTTAGGCGTCCTCGTGCCGGCGGGATAGAACTGAGACTAGAGACTGCCTCAAATCGTTTAGGCGTCCTCATGCCGTCGGGTTAGGAATAGAATACACTGGGTGTATTTTTGGTACACAAGTATCATCAGAAAGGTTATTGGTAAGTCTCTGCAATTGCTGTTTCTTATTCCTTAATCCGCAATCCTATCCTTGTCGTATGACATTCTTAATGTCTCATTAGATTGCTGAAATACCATCAAGTCTTGTGCTCCGAATTGACCCAGAGCAGTCAGGAAGAATTCTTGTTCATTCCTGTCAGTGCTTTGGTATTTCTTTACTGTGCTCATTGCTTAAACGTGAGATTGACTTTCCAAGTAATTTGCTCTTTTTCCTTTGCAGTGGCTGGACGTTTGTGTGGTGTTCCTTATCTTTCGACTAATAGATCCCTCTGTAATTTACCTTTTGTGTTCAGAGGGTTACATTGGTTGCCAGTAACTCGACGGCTACACTACAGGTACAACCACTGTAAAGGAAAAAGAGCAAATTACTTGGAAAGTCAATCTCACGTTTAAGCAATGTGCACAGTAAAGAAATACCAAAGCACTGACCAGAATGAACAAGAATTCTTCCTGACTGCTCTGGGTCAATTCGGAGCACAAGACTGGATGGTATTTAAGGTACACCTCGGGTTCTACTACCTCGGAATCCGACAGTCAGTAAGAATTGAATGAGTTCAACCAGTCCAGAGCCTCGTCCGTGAGCTGATTTATAAGGGTGGCATGATTGACTGTATCAAAGACAGAGGAAAGGTCAAGGAGGATGATAACGGAAGGAGAGTTGAAATTGAGATTAGAGATTAGAGAGAAAGTCTTCACGGGTGTTCAGGAGAGCCATTCCGGTATACATTAATGATTGTCCTAGAGGAAAGGAAGTATGTAAAGAGTACTTCCCAACGGGTGCCATCATTAATGGGAGAGGAAGAGAAAGGGGACAGCACTGAGACCATATGGGTAATCCAAAGGTCCAGAGTGGGAATGACATAGAGGATGTTGGTGACAGTATGCCTGGAAGAAGCTTTGAGATAGGTGTCAGCGATGGGCAGGCATGTATTGGAGGCCAGGAGATCCTTCTTGAACTTTTTCCTTCCTCACTTCAAATGAGGGATAGAATATATGATAGAGTAGCAGTTAGAGAAGATAGGAGAGATTGAAAGCACCATGGAGCGAATGCATGGACAGAAGGAGGGCGGGAGAGAAGGAGAAACTGCAGTGCACAATGCCCAACCTCAACACACAGCAATGCAACAATCTAGATTCAAGTATCCAGGATAAAGTGAAACCCCTAGGGTACACATACAGGAGAAGAGCAAGACACCTAGAAGCGAGTTTTCTGGCTAGAGGGAAAAACCTACATAGAGTGATAGAGGGAAAAGCCTAATTTTCGAACACAACAGTAAATACAAAGCACCCATTCTACTTTCCTAGAAAGGGGAAAAAGCCTAATTTCAAACACAACATCAAATCACAAAACACACAGATTCGACTTTCCTAGAAAGAGGGAAATACCTAATTTTCAAACACAACCCAAATGCAAAAAAAAACAAATTCTACTTTCCTGAAAAGAGGAAAAAGCCTAATTTTCAAAAACAACACCAAATGCAAAAAAAACAGATTCTACTTTCCTAAAAAGAGGAAAAAGCCTAATTTTCAAAAACAACACCAAATGCAAAAAACACAGGTTCCACTTTCTTGGAAAGAGTGGAAAGCATAATTGTCAAACACAACAGCAAATGCTAAACACACAGATTTGACTTTTAGACAATTCACCTTATGCCAGATATGGATAAGATACAACTGCGACGTGCAGCAGACTGCAAACGTACCTAATAGTAGCAATAAGAGAGAAGGAACAGTAAAATAGGGAGCAGTAATGGCTGTTCCCCCTGTCCCCTTACCTTGTCAGTCGCTGCTGGTTGACGCCTGCACTGCATGCACCCATGGCGAACACAGGCAAATACCGTCTGGAGCTGCTACTGATGGAGCTGGCCTTTGCCTCAGGTTGTTAAGTCACAGTTGCTACACGGGCAAGCGGCTGCCCTGGTGTGATGTGCAAAATGGAACAACTGAACAATCAGGGGCGGGGGTGCGTCTGGAGGCAGGGCCGGGAAATAAGGAAATGGGTCAGGGAAGCCAGCTACAGGGCATGGAGCATGGTGAAACAGTTATCCAAAAATAATGCAAAATTAAAATGTTTAAGATAAGTGCCAACCATCCACAAGGAACAGGACCTCACCTCAAGCATGGATTTAAGTGGCAAGGTGAGGTGAGACCACTTGTCCTAGCCCTGCATTCGTGAAGCAGGGACACTGACCAATCAGGGGTGGGAGGTGGGTCTGGAGGCAATAGTCGGGCTGGGAAACAAGTAAAATAGGCTGGGGAAGCTCGAAGCTCGATGCAACAGTTCTCAGCAAACAATGCAAAATTAAATTTTTTATGTTAAGTGGCAACCATTTACAAGGAACGCAACCTCACCTCAAACAGGGATCAAAGTGGCGAGGTGAGGTGAGACCGCTTGCCCCACTGCCCGCATTCATAAAGCAGGGGCAACTGACCAATCAGGAGTGGGGGTGGGTCTGGAGGTGGGAGAAGTGCCAGGAAAAAAGTAAATGGGCCGGGAGCGCTGGCTACAGCGCTCAGAGCGCAATGGAACAGTTAGCAAACAATGCACAATGACAATTTTTAAGTTAAGTGGAATCCATCCACAAGAAACATGACCTCAGCTTAAGCCTGGATCTAAGTGGTGAGGTGAGGTGAGACCCTAGGCCCGCGGATGTGAAGCAGGGACAACTGCCCAATGAGGGTTGGGGGTAGGTCTGCAGGCGGGAGCAGTGCTGGGAAACAAGGAAATGGGCTGGGGAAGCCAGCTACAGCGCTCGGAGCACGATGGAAAAGTTATCAGCAAATAATGCAAAATTAAAAACGTTAAGTGACAACCATCCCCAAGAAACATGACCTCACCTCAAGCCTGGATCTAAGTGGCAAGGCAAAGTGAGACAGCTTGCCCTAAACCTGCGTTCGTGAAGCAGGGACACTGAACAATCAGGGGTAGGGAGTGGGTCCGGAGGTGGGAGTAGGGCCGGGAAACAAGGAAATGGACTGAAGAAGCAAGCTACAGTGTTCGGAGCGCGATGGAAAAGTTATCAGCAAACATTGCAAAATTACAATTTTAAAGTTAAGTGGTAACCATCAACATGGAACACAACCTCACCTCAAGCCTGTATCTAAGTGGCGAGGTGAGGTGAGACTGATTGCCCTAGGGCCACTTTCGTGAAGCTGGGACAACTGACCAATCAGGGGTGGGGGTGGGTCTGGAGGCAGAAGCAGGGTCAGAAAACAAGGAAATCTGCCAAGGGAACCTTGCCTCAGCGCTTGGAGCGCGATGAAATAAGTATCAGCAAACAATGCAAAATTACAATTTTTAAGTTAAGTGGCAACCATCCACAAGGAACATAACCTCACCTCATGCATGGATCTAAGTGGTGAGGTGAGACTGCTTGCAGGCCGGTGTTCGTGAGACAGGGACAACTGACCAATCAAGGGTGGGAGGTGGCTTCTGGAGGCGGAAGCAGGGCCGGGACACAAGGAAATGTGCCAAGGTAGCAGGCTACAGGACACGGAGCGCAATGGAACAGCTATCAGCAAAAAATGCAAAATTACAATTTTTAAGTCAAGTGGCAACCACCCACAAGGGACAGGACCTCACCTCAAGCCTGGATCCAGCCATGCAGACATTCTGGACGTAACATCCATGCAATCTGGCAGCACTGTTTCATGGCAATTCTGAAAACAGTTGTGATTATTCTATACACTGGTTTTAGATCTGTTATTTTCAAGACAGGATTATTATATATGACAACACATTTTGTTTACAGTAGTAAATCCAAAAGCGTGTCCCTGGCAACCCCAGTTTGAGAATTGTGCACATTTCATGTAACAGCTGGGGAATTCTCTAAATTGTGTGGTGGTGTTTTCTCTGCAAAATCAGTTTTATTTGATGGGCTGCCTCATATTGGTGGGGCTCTTTGAAATATATGCTATGTTATGTTTACTATGCTTTTGTCCTATGCCCCTTAATCTTCTCGGCAGGAGAGCAAGAGAAAAAGTGAAGAGGGAAGGAAAGCAGGAAGGAGTTTGGAAATGCAGGGAGGGAGTGAGCCAGAGGGGACATGAGTTTTATAAGTGTAGATGAGTGTTAGTCCGCTAAATGAGGACTATCTTCTACAGGCCGAACACACAGAAAATAATCTGTTGGGGTATTGTATGCATTGAGTAGCCAAGGCAGTGCTAGAATATCATAGGTTAGAGAACAAGCAGCAAGGGGTGTTCAAGAGTGTTCTCAGGCAATCCTGGGAGATATATAACTTTAAAATAGTTGCATTGTCTACTTATGGTGCTGAGAGTAAGTTCCTGAATAGTAATCCTGGGATAGCCAGCAAAACAAGAAGGTAGTATAGTCCAAGATTACGGTGTGTGAGATGGTAAATGCTCTGGGTAACAAAAGTCACAGGGGCGGGATTGACAGAATAAATTGAGTAAAATATGGTCATCACTGTGCCCACATGTAAAGGCAACCAATGTTTTTGTTCCTTATTTGTCTCCCTTGCCTTATGAGGTAATGGGCCTCATAACAACCCTGGCGGTAGCTGTGCCTGTAAAACAGGCACGGCTGCCGTCGGAGTTGCATTTTTTCCAGCACCCGTGAATGGGCAAGAACTGGGTCATGCCAAGTTAGGCGGACCCGGTACTTACCCTTTTTCGGGTGCCGGAATGAAGGGCCTCCTCATACCTATTCCGCACCCATAGGGCTGAATGGGGATGGTGTGATGATTTCAGATACATACTTCGCCTTCCGACCTACTTCCAACATGGCCGCCGCTTCTACACCAAGAAATAGCCTGCGCCGCTGTCTAGTTGATGCTGATTCCAAGATGGCCGCCGCAGCGGTACCCATCTCAAGCGTGCTGTTCGGGCTAGCTGTTCATTCCCAGGAAGCCTCTCAACCTTCCATCATCACTTCCTGTTTCCCCACTTATAATCCAGTGACACCAGAAAGAAGATGCGTTGCTACTCTCATAGGAGCCGGCATACGCTTCGTAAGTTCGTCTTGTTAGGATTACGAAGGTCTCTCTCTCCAATTCAATCCTTTTTGTCCTTGTTTACTTACGTCTTTATTTCCTATTCCTCTATCTTTTCTTAGAAGGCAGAACGATACCTTTCATTGTCATTTCCGGGATCGGATCTGATCGATCTATGTCTGAGCACGCGTAGACCCTGTGCCTTGGAGGCACAGCCCACGCCTTTCTCAACGCCTCCCTCCAGGGAGCTACTAGGTACTCATCTATTTCCCATCTTTCCTTTCGGTCGTCTCTCGGCGATCGGAGTTCCGCATCTCACTGTCAATTCCTTCTCTTCAGCGATACCCTGCTGGAATCTTTCAGACGAACCTTATCTTTCCAGGCTGGCTCAAAAAGACTTGGAAGTCAAAGGGTAGGCTTATTCCCTTGTCTATTCTACTCTTATAGGATTAGAAATATCCATCCTAATCTTCCGGTTTCCCTTTCTGTAACCTTAGTGCCATCCCACCTTTTTCAAATCTCACAGAGATTCCCTACCTCTCCGCTCTCTTCATGTTAAACGCATGGTAAGATCTAAGAACCTTTAAATTAGGACTCCCTCTTTCCCAGCAGAATATCAGGTTTAACAGTGTCTATTTTCTATCCACTTGCTGTAGTTCAGTTCCAAAAGCAAAGTGTTAAACCTGCCAGAAGAATAACCAGATCAGCCTTCTTCACCAGGTCAACTCACTTCTTCGCCTGGTCTATGCTGGAAGACAACGTTCACTAGCAGCTCTTCTAGGATTTTATTCCCCACGAGGGTTTCCCTCAGAGTTTCTCGAAGGGCAAGCGTCTTGCAGGCCCTTCGAGGAGTCCTCAGGGGAATTCCTACTATTCTTCAAGGGTTCACACGAAGTTCCTAGAAACACCAGGTCTTCTTCCGATACCTGTTTCTGATAGACAGCCCAGATAGGTGGTCTTTTGTTTCTTCCCAGTATTATTTTGGAACAAATTTGTAGTGCATTCATAACAGATGGGGACGTCGGATGCACCGGCACATTGAGAGTTGTGCCGGTGCATCCGACGTCCTGTGCTCACAGGTGCCTGTCAGCCCACCAGGAAAAACCTGGCAGGCTGACAGGCACCCACGACCACAACACGTAGTATGGTGGTCCGGGAACTGCTGTACCGTCAAGCTTACCGGTACCGTAGTTCCCAGGCCGCCAGAGTCGTAATGAGGCCCAATGTCTTAATATTGAGGGCTAAATGTCGCTGGGATTTGGAGAAGAGTATGCGAGCTCTGGCTTGCATAATGCTTGTTATGCAGTGATATGGATGCATTAAATGTAATCCAATGCAGCAATGCGAGGGCTACACATTTCCTGGCACAGCAATTGTACGAGAAGATGTATGCAGATATGAACATTCTATCTGCAGGTAATTGAATCTAGTCTAATGAAGCCTCGTTTTCAAAGTGTTTAATCATTTTATGGAGCCTCATTTGTAGCCTTCTACTTTTCTGCACTTCATGTGTGCTGCATTAATGAGCTCTTGTTAACCTTCACTGAGGATCTGCCAGAATAGATGTGAAATGGGATTGTAAGGGAAACCTTCGACTGCATAATTTCTTTAAAAAGCTACGCACACTAAAGGCACTGCAGCTCCTGCTCTAAAGAAGTGGCTGCCTTTCTCTGACTCATGTAAGGAAACCACAGCACATTTCTTTTGTAAAAGTAGAGTGCTCAAGACAAATGAAATTTGTTTTTCGAAGGGACTTGTGCAAAAGAAATAGCAGAAACGTCTTTGTTTTTCTGGTGGCCGCAATGCGCCCGCAGTGTGTGCCTAATACAATACTTCACAGAGCACTGCCAACAGTGGCAACACGGGGCAGCGCCTCATAAGGGACTTCCTTGATCGCGTGCCCAGACTCTGAAGAATCAACATGTGAGTTTCAAGCCAATGGAGACCTGTTTACAAAGAAAACACATGGTTTATTCTCTTCAGATACGACCAATAACTGCTGATCTTGCGAGACATTAAGAAAATAATTGAGTAATTCTGCAGTCATCAATTCTGTAGATGAAGTCAATGAACAGCACTATAGAAGTTAATAATAAAAGAATCTCAGAAACACACATCAAGCTGAAGAGCCTTCATGAAGACTTGGGGGCACATTGTACAATGTCCGCTTGCAGTCTGTGGACCTCATTATGAGTTTTCCAGTTACCCGCTGCTAGCACTGGCGGGTTACGGCCAGACCCACCTAACCGTTTCCCCCACCCGATATCCTGGTAATACCGGGATATTACTGGTGGTGGAGGAAAAGTAAGTTTCCATTCCCGTGGAGCCCTATTGGACTCCACAGAAATGGGAACCCTGAAGCACCGGCACCGTTATTAACGGTTCCGGTGCTTCAGTTAAAAATCTGCCACTAGGGGCCAGACCTACCGACAGGTCAAGCCAGTCAGTAGTCCACAGCCCCTACCGGCAGACTTGTAGTTTGGCGGTCTGAAAAAGGTGCCGGTAACCATTGTTACCAGCACTTTTTCACAGACCGACAAACGTATAATGAGGTCCTGTGTGCCTCTGCGCCAGAACCCTGAATCACAAAAGGTTGCGCACAAAAGCACACTGTGCGGTGTGCCGGCCTCTGGAACTGCTGCACATAGACTGCGAGCAGAGTAGAGAAGCAGGTAGCCGGAGGCAAGAGCCTCATCAGGTAAGTGACGAAGGGAGCAGGACAGGGCGCAGGGGGCAACATAGTGGCTGTGAGTTGGGAGTGCCCAACATGGACCCGGGAGACGGTCGCACACAAAAGCTGCAACCAGGAATTGCAGACTTTTGTGCTGGAATCGCGGGTGTGACCTCTTGTGTGTGACCCAGAGACATAAAACTGTAAAAGTCATGTTAATATATTGTTAGAGGATAGATAGAAGGAATTGTAACATCTTCAGTTGAAGGTCTTGAAGTTAACAGCCTCAGTCACAGACATTAAAGACAGATAGCATTTGGAGGGATAACATAACATTTGGCCTCCTTATAAGTTAGCCAGTCCGGTAACAACGGTGCCGGTAAGCTACCGGCACTATTATTACTGGACCGGCTAACTACGAGTTCTGCTCGCGGGTGCCTTTTCGCCCACCAGTTCTGACCTGCAATTGTAAAGAGCACATTGAATAAAATGGAAGAAGCCGCTGTCACCAAGTCTAGCTGGAACAACACACATGGAAGTCTGGCATTGTTCTTAAGAAATTAGGACAAACACTAACGATATGAAGCAACTAAATAATAACAACGTCCCTTTTCCTTCCCAACAACCAATAGAAGTTGCAACCAAAAATAATAGGATAGAATTTTCCTGATGAGCCCCAATGAGGCTGAAAAATGATGTTGCTTGCGGTCTCGTATCTCGTGCACAAGGGATGTGATCTAGAAGTTCGGGCTATACAGCCTCTTTTGGGTGTGTGAATGCAAAACAAAAAGCGGGTGACAGGATCCGTTTATTTCTATGCAGCTGCAGAAGAAACATAGTATCCCCATCCCAAAAATGTTGTCTGCATGCTAAAGCACCAACTAGGAATAGCTAAGGCAATGAGAATCTCGCAATACATTCAGTTAGTTACATTTAAACATTACACTTCCACTGGAACATGCTGAGCAGTACTTTAGCAGTTTCATCACCTGACTGCAATCTCCACCATCCCTGATCACATGACATAGTCCTCTTGCTTCGAGTGGGGGACACCACTACACCTATCTCTCAGCTTCACCGTCATTACCAGCACACATGGCATCCTTTGCATGATCAGAGTGAACTGGTATGCCATGATCCAAAGCCCTATATGAGGCTTGGACTTGTCATGAACACATTCTCGCTTCGCACCTGCACAACATTACTGGGTGTATCGCTTCTGGGAACCAACCAGTCATAGGGATCAATGTTGCTGCCACCTCATGAAACACTAATCGTGGCTGCGAATACTTGCATGCTGAGAAGGTGAGATGCCTTTGTTAAATGAAAATCAGAAAATTTGAATGTTACGTTCACAGGTGGGACTAAGCCTGTTTTGCATATGGTCTATCCTTTTCTGTAGTGGAATGTCAGGCTTAAAATCTATGGTCTGGAGGATTGTTGAGACGAATTTCCAGTGGTTAAGATTAATTCATAACCTTTCAACCATCGAGCTGCAGTTTTGTACACTTCCTAAGAAAGGCTCACTGCAATTTATTGTTTGGACCTTGTGCCACAAGCTTAGCAGAACAATTTTGCTAGCTGAAAAATGAGACTCCACTTCTAAAAGATGATCATAAAATATGCATCTCCTTGAATTTTTCCTAGATATTTACACAGATTTTCACACGGACAAGAGGAAGCAGTTCTTGGCCAGCATGTCTGGATCTGAAGACATAGGACATGCAGAATGTTCTTAAATATCTAGAGCATATGTTGATTAATATAAATGGGAAAAACCATGACTTCTTTTTCAAAGATCTTCTGCATTTTTGCTACACCGAGAAACTGAGGCCAGGGGTGGATCTTCCCATTGCTCTTCTTAATCCCCAAGATGTTCAGTTAAAGATGCACGTGTGACGTAAGATTGCTGGCGAAGGTTTAAATACATAAATGCCAGAAAACAGAGGTTGTTTTGTACAATCCCAATTCAGCACTTAGCCATGGCTGATCATCATTTGAGGGATAAAGCGACATCACCTCTCAAGTCTTTGGGCAATGGAATTGGGCAGCTTCATAGAGCTCTCAGTAACATCCCATTCATTTGATTAGACACATGGCATCGTGGTGAAGATTTGGCACATTGTCTGTATTTTCTTTCATTATCCAGCAGCAATGCAATATGAACTTCACCAGTTTCACAGCAGAGTGACATTAATGGTACTTTTGGCATTCTGTACTAATCCTGTTTATTGATCTCTTGGACAATGCGCAAGAACATTTTCACCTATGTGAATTCACAAACATTACTTGAAGGTTTTTGATTCTGTTCCGGATGATAATTTCTTAACAACACTAGACTACAGGATGTATGAAGTGTACCACTCTGTAACATATTTATGCTGGCAGGAACCATGCTGACGTTCTTAAATGTCTATCATTTGGATTGAATTGAAATAAATGTTTATGTGTCTCTTATGAATGCTAGATGATTTTCCTGTCCCCTTAGTTTTTGGGAACTTGGATGAACATGTGAGCATATTTTACTTGCAAAGCAATGATTGATCTTAAAATGATTTAATTGAATGTAACAGTTTGACAGCTACATTGAATGTAACAATAAGTTCCTAATAACCACATACCCAGGTGTAGCTTTGTTACACGAGGTGGACCTTGTTGATGCAGAGGTGGCCAAATTGAAAAGGTATTGCATCAGAAATAAATGTTTAAAGTTGAGCTGGGGTAAGGAAAACATGCAGATTGTATTGTTCCACAGATCGTTGGCATTTAAGGGGATCAACACATGGAAGAATGGGTGGAGTCAGCTTCATGCAGTGAAATTGAAACTTCAATTGTTGTTTTGCTCAAGTTAAGTGTGGCTGCCTATCGCATACTAACATAATTATCAAAGCAAATGGTAATGGGTATGTAATCACCAGGACTGGCTGGAAATTGGCACATGAAGCTCCCTTAGATTATTCAGGTAAACCTGATTTATGCTTCAACAGGGAAAGACATTCCTTCATGATATTGTGACAGACCATGCAAAATGCCTTTGCAATGGTATATTTGATCACCTCACATTCCATAGTTTATTCAGTAAATGGTTGTTAGATTTTGCCTATCGGAATCATAGCGCATACCCAGATGTCTTTGTATCTGCCTTTAGGAAAGGATGCGCCTCAGTCCTTCCATTGGTAAATTACTTTAGGGATGTAGCGGGATCCTATTGCTAAAGCCACTATGCCAACTTCATTAACAGATGACGTTCATTTAAATACTGGGTCTGTTTTCTCTGCATGTGAAAAGTATTCTCAAAGATGCTTTTGTTCAAAAGCATCCTTGAGATTACTTCCAACATGTGGAGCAGAGGCAGGAAACCCAAACCATATTGCAAAATATGACTGGAAACTTAACAGAGAAAATGTGACATCCATGTCACGTGATTTGTTATTATTAGTAACACAACTTAAGTAGGATTTACAAGATATTTATTTTAAAAACAGGCTGAACACATCCTTTTTAGATTGACACTTAAGTCGTATGAAGAAGGACAAAAGGCGGGTTGCTTACTTTCTTTTACTTTCTACAATTTATTTCACTTTCCACAATTGAAACAATACCCAATCTACCAAAATGAACCTTTCTAAGAACAGAAGAAAAGGGAAAGATATGTATTAATCTCTCTTTTTGGTGCAAATAACCTCAGGGAGTCCATAGATTGGTCCTGAATTACAAAGGGGTAAACAAAGACCTGTTATATATGCCTTTAAAATGGCTTACCTTAAAATATCCCAATGATTAAGGCACACAACGTTCTAGGCTCCTTTGACAATGTCTATTGCCACATTCCCATTTGGATGCACCATCAGGAATATCTGAGATTCTGTTCAGTACCCGTGTTTTTACTAAAGTGTTGGTTCCATTGGTGGCTATTACGCATGTGGAAGGGGTTCATGTTTTTCCATATCATGATGATTCATTCATTTATGACCCTTCTCTCTTAAAGACCTGAGAGGATGACACAAGATGTTAACACTGCTTGAAAACCATTGGTAGTTCCTCAACCTCTCACACTGTCAAGAACGGTGACATACATTGAGGGAATGTTTGATACCCAGGTAGGGGGAGTTTTCCTTCCAGAAGGGAGAAGATTATTTCTGTAGTCCCAGCTACCTCGGTTGCTCAGTTAGGAGTTAGAACCAGACATGGAATTCTTGAAAGTCCAGGGCTATATGTCATTCACAATCTGTTGTTCCTTTGGCTCACCAACACCTGAAGACACTGGTTCAACATTTTCTGGGTCACTGGAATCGATCAGTGCAGAAGATAAAAGTTTGAGTAAAACAGCAGATATCCCTCATGACCTTGCAGTAGATGTCCTCCTGGTTTCTCTGATCCTGCTAACTCGTACTATGGATGTAAGTCAGTTGAGGTGGGAGGCTACCCTAAATGACAGGACTGTTCAAGAGAAATTAACACAATGGGAAGCCACCATTAATTGGCACTGGCTGAAATTCAGAAGGCCCTGTTTCATTTTCAGGAAACAGTAAAGGATGTGGCAGTCATGATTCTCACAGAAAGCCAAGTGGCCAGGACTTGCATAATCTGGGATGGTTGACAGGAAGCCCTCTCCTAGCTTTGGTTGGTCACAAAATAGGGATGTGGCAGAGTCCCATCTCCTCAATCTATCAGCAGTTTATCTTCTGGGAGAGAGAATTGGCTTGTAAGGTATAAGCAAGGTCCTGCCAACGATTCAGGCTCTGTGTCTTTACCCACACATTTTCAACCAGCTGGTGCAAAGGTGGGATATGGCTGTAGTAAACCTCTTTGCATCCATATCAAATGCCCTTGTGTCACAAGTCTCTCCCCTTCTCACCTGTTTTTCTTTGCTTGCGACCTTCTTGGATGTGTTCTTTCGCAGGGTCGGGGATTTGTACAGGCCCGTGTGGCGGTCTTCAGATTCCAGCCTGAGGATTGCAAGTCCTACACCAATTAGCGTTCAAATATCCAGGACCGGGAACCAGGAAGGAAACAGTATCCTAACTCGGAGGCACGGAACGCCTTGACCCGAGCACAGGAGAAGTCCAGGAAGAAAAGCACAGAAGAGGGTAGTTCAAGGAAAGGGAATGGAAAAGGGAGTGCAATCAAGGAAATGGGAAAACGGGACTCGGAAGGAGGACCCGAGCCAACTCCGGCAACACACGTCTGACTACACTAATCGGTAGCATTGAGACGCGCAGAGCCGCGGGGCGTGACTGTTTTGTAGGAAGTTGAACATAGCGCATAAAGGCTGGTAAGCTGCGTTTCGTATTCAACGGCCATGTTGGAAGGATCACGGAATTCAGTCCACTTTGGGTCAGGGACCATGATGTCCAGAACGGACGTAATCGGCGGTTCATGACAGCATGCCTCCTCTGAAGCCCAGCACCTCCGGGTTTGCCTGGGTGGATAAGATGATATCTTCGCATCAGCCGGGGGGGCATTCATGTATGAGACGGGTTCCCAAGTGCACTCACTGGGAGGATACCCTTTCCACTCGACCAAATACTGTAGTTGACCTCATGGGTACCTGGAGTCACAAATTCTAGAGACCTCATATTCAAGTTGGTTATTGACAATCACTGGAGTAGATCTTGGAGCAGTTCGAGAGGGCTGCACATATGGTTTTAATAGAGAAGTGTGGAAGACTGGATGAAACCTTTTCCATGACTCTGGTAGTCGGAGTCGAAAGGCCACTGGATTAACAATTTCCTTAATAGAAAAAGGTCCGTAATACCTGGGAGCCAATTTATCTGGTCGTAGGTGACGAGGAAGGAGTTTTGAGGATAGCCAAACCTTATTGCCTATTGAATAGGAAGGACCGGGCCTTCTTTTGGAGTCTGCATATTGTTTAACATCTCTTCGGGCCTTTTCCAGGTGTTCCTTTGCTTCTTTGTGTACAGTGACCAGGGTTTCAATCCATGAATTGACCACAGGAACTGGTGTAGGATGTGGGAGAATGGATGGTAGGACTGAAGGGTGAAATCCTTGGCTACAGAAGAAAGGGCTGGTCTTGATAGCTGAATGATACGAATTGTTGTATGCGAATTCGGCCACAGGTATCAAGAGTGACCAATCATCCGGGACTTTGGTGGCGAAGCAGCGAAGATACTGTTCCAGGGTTTGGTTTACTAGTTCAGTAGCTCCATTGGTTTGTGGATGATAGCTCGAGGACAAGGCACGTTGGATCCCCAATATCCGACATAGTTGTTTCCAAAACTGGGATATGTACTGGGGTCCTCTGTCGGAAATGATGTTGGAAGGTAGTCCATGAAGCCGGAATATGTGTTCTAAAAAAATCCCAGCTAGTTCAAATGAGGATGGTAATTTGTAAAGAGGTGTAAAATGAGCCATATGTGTGAACAAATCAATGGTAACCATTATAGATGTGTAGCCTCTGGAAGAAGGTAATTCCATGATAAAATCTGTGGGAATGATTTCCCAGGGTTTTGTTGGTATTGCTGGTTAGTGTACGAGATCTGCTGGTTTTCTATTGTTATGTTTATTCTGATTACAGACTGCACAGGCCTGGACATAGGTTTTTATGTCATCCTTCATCCTTGGCCACCAGAATTGTCTTTGTATAAGACGGAGGGTGTTCGAGATTCCACGGTGTCCTGAATGGAGGGTATCATGGAATAGGTTTGTGATCTTTTGTCTCAACCCTGGAGTGGGAATGGCTAGCCGAGTATCCTTGAATAGGTATCTGTCTTTTATCTTGAGATTCCACCGATTGTCTCTTTTAAACTCCTTCCAGAGTTTGGAGGACTGAGTTTGGACTCGAATATCCTCCAGGAGAGTAACGGCTTGAGCTACGAATATTGTGTTGGGAAACATCTTGGGAAAGGTCCGGTCCTCAAGGGGTTCATAATTAGGACGTCTGGATAAGGCATCGGCTATGATGTTATGTGTTCCAGGAAAGTGATGGATTTGAAATTGGTATTCGGCAAAAAAGAATGCCCAGCGGGCTTGACGGCTGTTTCTGCCCTCCAGGGATTGTAGGACTTGAAGATTCCGATGGTCCGTACGGACTTGTACCGGATGTTTGGCTACCAGAAGGAGATGACGCCAGTCAGTGAAGGCTTGTCGAATGGCTAGCAACTCCTTCTCCAGGACGGAATAATGAGTTTCACTGGGGGTCAAGGTGTGGGAGAGATAGGAAATGGGGTGTTCTATCTTGTCATCAAGTTTCTGTTTCAGAACTGCTCCGATGGCGTAGTTGGATGCATCAGTCTCAACAAGGAAAGGACGGTCTGTGTCGGGTTGAGCCAGGATGGGAGCTTGTGTGAACTCCAAATTCAACCATTGAAACGCTGAGTCTTGAGCTGAGGACCACTGAAAGGGGGTGTCTTTCTTTAATAGTGTGACAATGGGATGTACAATCTCAGAAAATGCGGGTATGAATTTCCTGTAAAAGTTAGCAAGCCCCAGGAAGGATTGAAGTTTTTTCACAGTGGTTGGAACAGGCCAAGATAGGATGGAATCAACCTTGGAAGAATCCATTCCAATCCCCTTTGGGCTAAGAACAAATCCAAGATAGTGAACAATTGATACATTGAAAAGACATTTTTCAGGTTTGGCCAGGAGCTTATGTTCTCGTAAACATTGTAAAACTGCCTTAACGTGTTTTTCATGTTCCCGAGGTTCCTTGGAGTAAATCAGTATGCCGTCTAGGTATACAATGACGAAGAGGAACAACATGTCAGAAAAGACCCGCTCCATGAAACGTTGGAAAATTGCGGGGGCATTAGCAAGTCCAAAGGGCGTGACCAAATATTCAAAATGGCCAAAGGGTGTTCTGAAGGCTGTTTTCCATTAATCACCTTCATTTATACGAATAAGATGGTAGGCACCCCTGAGATCTAGTTTTTTTAAGATGACTGCACCTCTCACAGATTCCAGGAGGTCCGAAATAAGAGGCAATGGGTAACGGTCCTTGAGGGTGCATTGGTTAAGGCCACGGTAATCCAAACATGGTCTAAGCTCCTTGGAATCTTCTTAGGAATGAAGAAGAGGGAAGCTCCCGCTGGGGACTTGGATGGTCGAATAGTTCCATTTGCCAAGTTGGTGTCCATATACTCCCGAGGGCCCTTTTTTCAGGTTTGGATAGAATGAACATTCTTCCAAAGGGAATCACTGCTGAAAGCTCAGTGTCAATGGTACAATCCTCTGGTCTGTGGGGTGGTAGAGACTGACCAATAGCTGTTGAGAGCACATCTGAGTATTCCTGGTAAGCCTGGGGGATCCAGATAATGTTAGAGACAGTTACAGGGAATTGCTGGGTTTCTTGGGAGTCTTCTAACGAACTTGGTAAGGTGGTAGGTGACAAAAAATGAGACATACAATGTTCTGAACCAAGAAACAAGGAGCCTGCTGCCCAATTGATGTAGGGGTTGTGTTTCTGCAGCCAGGGCATGCCTAGAACCATGGGATAGTGGGCAGATCTTATGATGTCAAATCTAATCCTCTCTTGGTGGTGGTTTATTGAAAGAAGAATCTCTTTGGTTTGGTGATTTATGGGTCCTGAAGACAAGGGTCTCCCAACAATGGCTTCAACAGGTTGCATTGTCTCTCGTGTTTCATGGGGAACGTTATGACTAATGACCCAATCATGATCTATGAATATGCCCATGGCTCTGCAGTCCACTAAAGCCAGGATGGGGTAGGATTCTTTCTTAGAAGGTGACAGGCATGCCTGTAGAATCACACAAGTGTTCTGTCCTGGAGAGTTCAAGGAAGGAATTGGTGAGGAGCAGACATCTTTGTCCCGAAACTGTGCCCCACTTAGGATCGGGAGCTGGCATTTCCCAAACGCAGAGGTGGAGCAATAGGGCACACTCTCACAAGGTGTTTATCAGAGGCACAGTACATGCACAGTCCGGTATGAATCTGACGCATCCTTTCTTGTGGGGTAATGGGTCCTCGGAAGGCTCCTAGTTGCATGGGTTCTGAGTACAGGGTTGGAGATGCACCGGGCTCTGGTTTGTATAGGTGGTCTGTAGCAGCCTTTTGGGATGTTGGCTTAGACTTCCTTTTCTCTGCCTTTCTTTCCCGGATCCGGAAATCGATTTGTAGGGAGAGGTCCATGAGAGCTTGGAAGGAGCTTGGGTGGGCTACCCTGGCTAACTCGTCCTTAATCTCTTCAGTTAGGCCTCTTCAAAAGAGGGTGAAGCTGGCTTCTTGGGACCAATCGGCCTCTTTTACTAATTGTTTAAAGCGGCTCACATACGTAAGCATATCCTGGGACCCTTGTTGAAATTCAAGCAGTCTTTCTTGAGCACTGTAAACAAGTTCTGGGTGATCAAACATGGCCTTTAGGGCTTCCACGAACCCATCATAATAATCCAGGAGTGCATCGCCCGTATTGACTAGGCGGGTTGCCCAGGTCAGCGCATTGCCTCTGAGATGTGATATCATAATCCCACCTTTGCTCTTGGGGTGGAAAAGTACTATGGCTTGAAGGTAAAATGTACCAAACATGAATCAAGGATGCCACGGAGGGTTTTTGAAGAGCCATCGTATTTGTCCACTATTCCTCCCAACAAGACACTTTCTTTGGCTGCAGAGTCACGAGATAAGAATAGCTGCTTTAATGCAGCGTTCCCTGCTTTAAGGTTCTGGATTTCAGTGGTTAGTTCCTGCATACCTCGCATGAGGTCTTGAACCGCGGCTTCCATCTTTGTATTTGTATCGGGTTTAAGGCGTCTCAATATGTCACAAATCTTCCCCTTCTCACCTGTTTCTCTTTGCTGGCGACCTTCTTGGATGTGTTCTTTCGCACGGTCTGGGATTTGTACAGGCCCGTGTGCAGGTCTTCGGATTCCAGCGTGAGGATTGCAAGTCCTACGCCAAGTAGCGTTCAAATATCCAGGACCGGGAACCAGGAAGGAAACAGTACCCTAACTCGGAGGCACGGAACACCGTGACCCGAGCACAGGAGAAGTCCAGGAAGAAATGCATGGAAGAGGGTAGTTCAAGGAAAGGGAATGGAAAAGGGAGTGTAATCAAGGAAATGGGAAAACGGGACTCGGAAGGAGGGCCCGAGCGAACTCTGGCAACACACGTCTGACTACACTAAGCGGTAGCGTTGAGAAACGCAGAGCCGCGGGGGCGTGACGGTTTTGTAGGAAGTTGAACATAGCGCATAAAGGCTGGTAAGCTGCGTTTCATATTTAACAGCCATGTTGGAAGGATCTCGGAATTCAGTCCTCTATGGGTCAGGGACCACGATGTCCAGAATGGACGTAATCGGCGGTTCATGACACCTGGTGCCCAACTTCTGCTCATGTCATCCATCTTCAGGAGCCTGGAGAGTGAATGCCCATGATTTTTATGGCTGAAGGATCTACTATATGTGTTTCCCGTAAAACCCCTTGTTGAAAAAGCTATTGTTGAATGTTCACAGCGAAGAGGTGGGTGTGCTTTTGGGAGCACCCTTTTGGAGGCACTGACTCTGGTTCCTGTTGTTGTTGAGCATATACCTAAAGCCACTCTGGATAATTTCCATTCAACCCTCTCCTCTTCGTTCACCCAATCATGGAATTCCAGCAATTCAGCACCTTAGACTTGGGGCTTGCAGATGGAGAGGCTTAGGCTTATCTACAGGCGATCTTTCCAAGTAGCAGCAGAATAGATCCAACAATATGGAGGACTGTCTATGTTAGCTATTTATTCTAAGCATTGGTCTCATTTTTCTAATTGGTATCAGCAACTAGGTTAAGACCCTGCAATTTGTTCAGCCTCAATTTCAAGGATTTCAGTTAGGGATATTACTATGCACTCCCAGCAGTCAGTGAGTGGCTGTAAGGGCCCTTTAAGATAAATGGGTTGAGATAGAGTAGGTAACACATCTAGTCATATAATTCCTCAATGGGTATGACTTGAAATGCTACTCCATTTATTCACATATTCCATTCTGGGATCTGCCTATGTTACTCATAGCCTTGCCGAACAACTCATTTGAGTTTCTTGCCGACATCCACTAGCTTCTTCTTTGAGACAAGTTCTGCTTTTGGTGGCTATTTCTGTGGGAGGCAGGTTGGGGAATTAAGAGCACTCCAAACCCGAAAATCTTGAGAACCCAGAGAAACCCAAGAATACTACTCTTCTATTTTGTCAGATAGGCTTGTCTAATATACCGTCCCCCTTTCCTTGGATATAGTTCGACCTTCATTTTCCCGAATCGTGCACCTCCAGAAGGAGTTATGCTACATTACTTGGATGCTATTTGAGATCTTCTAATTTACTTAGAGTGTACTGCCCCCTTTCCGATCTCAGATTCCCCCCTTGCAAGAAGGCACATTTGTCAACTCCTTGTCAGGTTCAGGGGATATCCCACTAGGGAATATCTGCTTCTGGGCTGAGCTTGGAGAGATGGCTATGACAGACTTTTACAAGACAGCCACTTGGTCATCATAGCACACATTTGAGCATTGTTACTATCCAAAGGTGGGAGGGCCCTCGTCTAACACTTCTGAGTCTATGTCCTGGACTGTGTGAACAGTATGCTGTTTATTAGTTATTGTGATTGAATAAATCTGCTACATTAGAAATGTAAGTTGCAGCAGTAGGTTGTGTCTCGTACTCTGTATGCTAAGGAGGGTATGTTGCCCTAAAAGACTAAGGACTGGATATAGGAATGTGGGCAAGGAGATACTGCTCGTATTATCTACCGCTCATCTTTATTACTCCAAGTTCTCCCCTTCCTAGTACCAATCCTGGATTTCCAGCCACCGATGATTCTTTGGGTCCCCATGATACCTTGGTATAACACAAAATGCATGACAGGTTAGCTCCTGTATTATAGGAAGGGGAAAGGGTTCTTCTTCATTATGTTTGTAAAGTTAATTCTCAATGGAAGTAAGCACGAATTTTCGAATTAATGTCAAGAAATGCTATTGCCTGTCTCAATAGTGTTTGATTACCTCAAAGAATAACAACTGGGACTATGAGGGCTATGACTAGGAGCAATGAAGGTTCTCCTTACTTAACATAACCCTTAGGTACGACAACGAAAGATTAAGAAGTGTACACAATGCATGGTGAGTACAGAACATACTGGTGCTGGCTCCATGTTCAAAGCACAGCAGTCAAAAGGAATATACCAGGTACATAGCTGCACATTTGTAAAATACCAACTCCCAGCACCTCATCTACTTAGGCTGACTTATGCTGCACATCAAACATATGCTTGAAACAGCCACCATAATTTGGATATCACAGTCAACATCCAGGTTTCATGCACTTAAATGTCTATAAACCTCCTAAGTGTGCTGGCCCTGTAACAACGGTGCCAGTAAGCTGACCGGCACCATTGTTACCGGACCGGAACACTACGACTCTGCAGGCGTGTGCCGTCCCGCCCGCCAGGGTCTGACCTGGTGACCAGAATGGCACCCTCCTGCAGAGTTTCACAGAAGCACCGGCACCGTCATTGACGGTGCCGGCGCTTCCGTGGTCCCCATTCCCACTTCTCGGAACACCAGGATCGTAATACCCCAGTGTTACCGGGAAGTCAGGTGCCGGTAAATATTGCAAGTCCGGCAGCAACCCGCCGGTAGCACCGGCAGGGTTACCGCTGGACTTGTAATGAGGCCCTATATGTCAGTCACTGATGCTCTCTATACTGGTATGTTGCCTTTCCATAACTAAATGAAGCTAACGTGTCATAATGTCTTCAACCCCCTAAGTTGCACAGTGGGTGCCTACACTTAGGCTATCGTGGAGGTGTGCATTTTACACAATGCTCACAGTAACTAATGTGTTCATTTATACTTGTAACAAAAACGAATGTCCTTTAAATTGCAGAAGCATAGATGTTTGTCTTTGTCATTACTGTGCCTGCAATGTACAGTAAACCAGGCACTAATGTACCCCCAGCACTAAACATGACTCTGTCACAGAATGGGGTGCAACACCATCACGTGTGACTTTGTGTTGTTGGTTTTACCCAATATAATATTTCCACGCCAGAGAGTGAAATTATATGGGTACATATCACCGACATTCTATATGGCACACTGTCCTATGAGGCTGCCCTTTTCTGTGTTCACCCAAAGACTGGCATAGCACATGTATACGTCATGTATGGATTGTTACTGTAACATCACTTGAATACTAACATGGGCCCTTTCATCTTGTCTATGCAGCTATGGTTGAAATACAGGAGAGAGTTCTAAAGGAGTCACTGGCAAAGTTGCCTGATGTGTCGGTCAAAACCCACATTTGCCTGATGATTGGTACAATCCAAATAACAGTCACGTGGGAAATGATGGCTCCAGAGATTTCATCCTCCCAAATCAATGCTAGGACCAGGCTGGAGTTGAAACAATCAGAGCCACTATGGGTCAACGAATGATTTGCCCAAATTAGAGGAAACCCAAGAGTTGCTGGCAAAGGATAGCTTACCCTTGGACCAGGATCAAGATGACGACCAAATGGATGATAATGGCATGACTGGGGTGTCCGCCTACATTGCGGAGGAGTCTCCACAAAGCCCTGCCAGGCAGATCCCTCAATCATCAACCACACAAAGGCTGCAGCATGCAAACAGCCCACAATTCAACACAACCTAGGCCTGCAGAAATATCGGAGATGCCATCAACAGACTGGGATGGCACATCCCTGCAGCAACAGTGGGCACTGAGACCCACTTCACGGAGCAAGCTTGGGGGTTATGCATAGCAATAGGACAGCGGAAGTAGCAAAGTTTACATAAGTCATGGACCGCTTTGGCTGTCCAAGAAAACGCCATCCACCCTCACCCCAAAGATCTCCACAATCTTCCGTGGATGAACAGTGCTGTGTTAGCCTGTCTGAACATGAACGATTAGTTGACAGTGTCAGCTCACAATACCACACAGACACAGAGTGTGTTCTAAAGATACCGCGTGAAGTTGCATTAAAAGAGCCCATGTGCCTTCATGCCACACAGCAAGGCCACAACACGACTGATAGTATTAGACAGACAGGCAACACATGTACAATCTGTGCTGTAGTCACTCCATGTGTCATATTTGCCATGACATGGCACTACATGGGTTAGCACATCACAGCTCAAGGTGACATGTGGTAACATAATTTCACCCATTGATAATCAATATCTGATGTACATTCAAGACATCTTGAATATACACTGTGACAGGGACCCGGTTTGGCACTAGACACTACCATTGCATTGGCCTCTTGGGCCAGGGATCCCGTACTAGGGGTACTCAAACTTACCAAAATGTGCTCCATAGGAAATGTCAGCTTATGAACCTACCCCGCCATATTCAAATGGGTTTTCCTGAGGGCCAATCTCTGCCATGAGTCTCACAGCAGGGTTTGAGGCACACTGTTCCGATGGAAGGTCTGAGACTTGAGAGATAAGTTTAACTAGCCAATCAAAGGCCGCGAGCCATTCTAAAACTGGGCCACGGGTCTTTAGAGAGTACAGCTCTTTTTCTTCTTTATTTATGGGTTTTGTTTGGCTTTCGAGTAAGGAGTGGACAGGTTAGGCACACACACTGGTCGTTTTGAGATGTCTTAGTGTGCTTTTAGCAAGATTAGGAGAGTTTTGGGAGAGTTTTTTTTGTGGTGTTTTGTTTTTTCTTGATCCCTGGTATATCCCCTTGTGTCTGTTTATGTATATTCTTCAGGTGCCATCTCTATTTATTTCCTTTTTACATTAGCACACTTTTGATCAAAAGTAAAACAATACAACAAAAATGTCTCACCTGCACAGTTCCTTGTTCCCTTTGTGCAACCCTAAAAAATAAGAAAAACGAGTATCCTAACACTGTTCCTTTCCTGTGTTCGGACAGAAATCTTTGTGTGTAAACGTAAAATGCTTTCAGTGATGTGGTCAGTCACTTATCCTACTGTTTGTGTGTTTTGAGAACATTTGTCCTGTTGATCCTTGTGAGACTTCGTTTTTTTGACTTTTTCATTTGTTTTGTGTTTTGCACATACCTTAGGCACGATTAGGCACATTTATGTTTTGCACATTGTGACTTTGGGCAGCATATCCAGGGGAGAAGATTAGGATTTGGACTACTCTTCTTCATTGTCAGATGTTGAGGGAGTCAGTCTGCAGGGGAATGCTAAGGCAGAGATGGGGAGACAGATAGAGGGTGTGATTAAACAAAAGATGCTAAACACAGTGGGTGAGGAGTATAAGATAGAGGTTAAGGAGGTTCCTAGTGATAGCCTCGACATCCAAAGCATCGAATGCAAAAGCATTAAAAAAATGCATCGCAAAAATGCATTTAAAAAAAAAAAGATTAATGGGGGGATTGCCTCAACCCCTGTTTTATACCCCTTAAAACCCATTTTAATTTTTTTTTTAAAAAAAACCTTTACCTACAAAAAATGCATTTTCTTGAGGCTTTTGCATTCAATGCTTTTGCATTCAATGTTTTGTATTTGAGGGAATCATTGGATACCGTTAAGGGTCGGAATATGATAGTTGGTGTGGTTTGAAGGTGGGGAGATGGTGGTTGAGGAGAGGGGGTGGGAAGGTGTGGAGGGGGGACACAGCATGAGGACAGGGAGATAGAGCATGAGGAGAAGGAGGATATGTCTACCAATGTGTAGGAGGTAGTGATAGAGGCAGAGTCACTCAATGAGTACCTGCAAAAGGTGGGCCAGTATCATGAATTTAGGCTTGGTGGGGAAGAGGAGGAACTGCAGAAGAAGGAGACAGAGGAAGCCATAGATCTGCAGTGGGATGTGACAGACAGAAGAGGAGGTGAGAGAGCTGCAGGAGACTGAAGAGTACTCAGTGGAAGGTTAGAGATGGGCAACTAGTAGATGGTTCGAGAGGTGGAGACTGTGGTCAATGCAGAATTGTCTGCCTTTGTGCAGGTTCAAGGCAGGCTCAAGCTTTCCTCAAAAGGGTAACCAATCACATCAATGCCATGGATGTGGGACTACTTCAGCTTGTCTGTGGGTGTGACTTTATGGGGAGGGGCAGGCAGTGTAAAATGAAAACTCTGACAGAAGTCAGTACACAAGTGTAACCCAAAAAAGAGTGCCATGGGCACCTCTTTGATGTACAAGAACTGTCCACTGAAGTCCCAATAATTGTGCATCACGTGCCACATATGCAGCTAGTACATCACCTTCTTACTATTGTGATAGTGGTGGTAAGGGAATGTGAGAGTGTTATATTACAATCATTCCCTAACAAGCAATCCACATCTCCCCATGAGTCTGAGCCAGCACAACCATCTCTCTGACGCCCTCCATTGTCTGGTCCAGCACAACCTGACCCATTAGCACCATTGTCAAACATAGGCATGTTGCCACAATTTGCACTGCAGCCCCCTGCTGGTGGTGGGATAATTCAAGGTGCAGTGTCATTTGGGGAGAAAATTAAATAGGGGAGTCAGGGTCACGGGAAACATAGGTTCATGCACATGGTTGGTATAGCCAAATACATTTAGCAGAATCTCTTGTTTTTGAACGTCAGTGGTCTCAGACACAGAGAGTGGCGCTGGTGGTTGGTATCACCAGATAAATTGAGGCAGAGACTCAAATAAGATAGTGTGGTACTAGGACTCAGAAAGTGGCTCTGCTGGTAGAGTCAAATACATACTGTCGCACATCATAGACAGAGTCAATTTTATTCAAATACATTATTCCTGAAGCTAAGTCCCTAAAAATACTTAAATGTCCCTACATCAAGTTTATCCACTATCCCTTAAGTGAAACTGTCCCTAGTAGGCCGCTGGTGTAATGCCTATCTAGGTAAGGGGATAGTCTGGCCCTATCTCTCTCACTACTTTCCTACTGCTAAAAGTAAGAGTACACTGATTTGAAGTCAACGAAGTACTATCTCTTTATTCACGTTGCTTCTCTCCAGTATGACTTATCATTTCCTCCTATACAACTAAGGCAAAAGAGTTATCTAAAAGGTGCACAGTAGATGTGTGTCTACTGTCAAATACTTCATCCACCAAGCTTCTCAAAAAAGGGAATGTTTTTTACCAAGCTCGCTGTATATCTGTGCGAGTCAAGTAGGTCAAGTCATCACCCTGAGCCTGATATTGTCAACCGGTTTTAGAGGGAATATTTGATTTGCCGCTTTCTTCAGGACTCGAATTAGTGACAAATTATGGCACATAAAATAGAAAGGAGACAATATTAAAAATGTCTATTATTATATTCCAATAACTTGTTTGGAGAGGGCGTCTTCCTTTTCGTGTGGGATGCCTTGTCTGGATGTACAGTCCCTATAAGGGAAAAATGCACATTTCAGAAGACCATGCAGTCATGTATCTATTCTCATCTGTAACATATAGTGGGTCCATTACTCTTACCTGCAACGTTCCCAGTGAGGTGCGCGCATGTGCGGTGGCGCACCTTTGATTGGGAACACGCGCATATTTTTTATTTTACCACGCACAACTCCAATCATCATTGTTTCATCATTGTTTTTTTTTTGTTCATCATTGGGGTTTTTTTGGGAACATGCGCACACGACTCCATTCATCATTGTTTCATCATTGTATTTTTGTGTTCATCATTGGTTTTTTTTGTGAATGTGCGCGCATGACTCCAATCATCAATGTTTCATCATTGATTTTTTTTTTTTTGTGAGTTACGTGAACAAACATTTTAGCTCAGCCATTCACAACAGTCACATATCACATGCCTTTAATATGATTGGCTGTAGCAGTGCTTGGATGCACGTGCTGCACTGCTAAAGCCAATCAAACACAGTTGCTGCTTACATGCTCCCTCCCACTCACTGCAACATTGAAGACCCCATGTGTGAGGCGTGGCAGCAGGCAGCCAGGCACCTTGGTTGGAACTTGGAGGCACTCCAGAGAATCCAGCATTTCAGGCCTATACGCTGGGCAGTGGAGCACTACTGGTGAGTAACTGGTGTGGCTGCGACTGAGTGGCGGGTGGCGGCTGCTTATTTAGGGCGTGGGTCCCTCTGGGGGCATTTCAATAAATAATTATAGGTCCAGTTAGCGTCAGTGTGAAATGGCACGTGCCCCTCTGCCTGCGACATTTCACACCGTTTCTCTTTTAAGGTTCTGCACAAAGCTCATTTGGCTCCTGTCCTGCCTTTAGCACCCCATGTAGGGGCGATGCTAGGGGGGGCGAGAGGGGCTATATATTGCTAGGCCTACATTTGGTATTGGAACCAAACCGATGTTATTTTAGACAGTCAGTCAACTGTGTAAAATAACATTGGTTCAGAGTTGAGTTTTACGCTTGTGAAACATCTTGACACGTTGCACGCAACAGGTTAAGCACTTGCTACTTTCTCCTCAGGCAGCGTCCGTGTGAAATGGCACGTGCCTCTATGCCTGAGGCTGTGACATTTTTTACCGTTTTGCTTTTAAGGTCCTGTGCAGCGCTCTTTTTGGCTCCTGTCCTGCCGCGTAATGTAGCACCACGTGCAGGGGCGTCGCTAGGGGGGGCGAGAGGGGCTATATATTGCTAGGCCTACGTTTGGTATTGGAACTGAACCAACGTTATATTAGACAGTTTAGTCAACTGTGTAAAATAACGTTGGTTCGGAGTTGAGTTTTACGCTTGTGAAACATATGAACATATTGCGCGCAACATATTAAGCACTTGCTACTTTCTCCTCACCCTTTCATCCTTCCAAGGGTGCACAATGGAACCCCATTCACGTGAGTAATATTAACAGCGATTCTACCTGACTGAGTAGTCGAAATGTCGTGCTCACATGTCGCAACCCTTTGTGAATGTGTGCAGAGTAGAATTGATGATTTAGAGATCTGCAGTGATCCCGATCTTTCTGTGAACCAGCAGAGTGCTCCTGCTGCGGAAAACCCTTGAAGATGCAGGAGGGGAAACACGTGATTTCAATTGGGGGCGGTGGAGAAGATCCAAGCTGGGGATAAAAAAGTCTGTTGGCATAGTGTATAAGGCAGAATCTCAAATGTTAGCACATTCACAGAGGGGAGCTTGGGGGGTTAAGCATTGTGATTTTAGAACTGTGATGTTACAGCTAGCACAGAGAGCATCCGATGGTGTTGCTGGCAGACAGCAAGTGTGCTGCTGATGCTGACATGGACAGACTTCCCCAATGCTGACCCTTGCAGCCTCGCCCAGCTGAGGTCCCAGAGGCCTGTCCCAATTCTTTCAATGTGCCACAGTGTACCCCTTAGCCCTCTACACCATAACCCCAGCAGCCTGGCCTAGCTCACCCACTATGGTCTAGGGCAGGCCCCAGGGTAGGCAATCACTGTCCTTCCACCATACTGGGATGTCATCCACAGACCACAGGGAGGGGAGGACCGGAGCATCAATAATACATTTGCTTTTGTATTGAGCACTGAGATTACAGTAGCCAGAGTCTGACAGCACAATTCCAGTTTAGGCTTTTGTTTAACAAGCGGATGCATTCTGGGAGTTGTGGTCCTCAACTTCAGTTAAACAGATTGGGTTGTGCTCATTACAGCAATGATTAGCAAAAGAAAAGCCCAGGACTGGAATCCTGCTATCTTGTCGGCATCTCATGTAGTCAAGAAGATACATTAGTCCACACACAGACCACCTGACAGCTGCTAATGTTGACTCTTGAGAAGTATGGGAGGAATCAATCACGCGCATAGAACCCACTCCTTCCCTGTATGAAGAACAACACACTAAACAAATAAGGAATAGCAGACAGACTCGCTGGCATGTGCATTCTGCCTTTGGCCTGATGGCATTGCTATTCTTTTCTGATTGGCAGAAAACCTGATCTTTTTTCTGAAAAAGGCATGATGCCTCCCATAGTCCCATTAGCACTGCAGTGCTTTAGACTGCCCCCTTGCTTCCTTGTGTCCCCAAATACACAACCACCTTGGGCACAGCAGAAGACACATTCCAGCAGATTTAGCAACAGTGCACCAAGGTTTCTCTATGTACTAGGTACCTTGCCGAGAAGCAAGACCTGCAGCAGTTGCATTCTTCTGTTAAAAGAGGGCAGCAGCCATCAGAGTAGTGCACCCAGAGAACATGGGGGAAGTAGTTGGGGTTAACTACATGATGCCATGCTCTTAAAAGATCCCTCTGTTTGACTGGGTGATCAGCGAGGAATCAGATCCTCGGCTGTTGCGGTCCTTATTTTATTTGATAAGAAATCAGATTTCACGGGAAGCAGTGAGTTTCTCAGAATGCAGTGGTTTCAGTGACATTCTTTTTGAGGGAGGGGGCTGTGGGGGGCGGCTACTAATAGTCTCTCACTCCCGGCGCTGACAAATTACATGGGTGGAGGAGGTGGTAAACATTAGACATGTTTAATTGCAACAGGCAGTGGTACTGCAGTTCTAGGCAGCCTAGCAACACATACCACAGTGCGTCCCCTAGACCAGCTTGTTATAGGGCAGTCAGTCGAGTCCACCTGAGGTGTAAAGCTGCTCATTTAGTCATCAAGTGTTCTGTAGCTCATATTAGATAAGCATTTTGCTACTTGTGTTGTGTGGCTGCCTAGAATGGGTAAAGATTTCAAGATGCGAGCAAGGGCATCTGCCCTTGGACTGGGGTGATGATGAATACAAGTTCTCCACTTGCACATAGACAGCAGCAGGAGCAGAGCACTGTGTTTCCATGCAAATAAATGCTATTTCTTTATTTATCAGATAATGGATAGACTTTTCAACTTCAGAAGGTCCAAGTCTTCTTCATCAAAGTAAAGGCAAGGGAGTGCTGCAGCAGCTGCTGCACCACCTAAGAAGAAATGTTGTGGTGCTTTCAAAGAGGATTGGTTAAAGGAAATAGTCGAAACAGAGTCCTAGAAATCACAAGATAAGGTACATTCGCAACTTGGAGAGATTTTTGAATACAATGCTGATGTGGGCCTGATTTGCAGAGTGTGTGCGGAAGCTAAAGTCACTGGAGAATTTTCTACAGGAAAGAAATGGGCTGATGGGTGGAAATTAGACTACATGAAACGCCATTTAGTTGGAAAAGTTCATGTCTCTGCTGTACAGGCTCTCAGGACCAAGAATGCGGCAGAGAAACAGGGGTTTGGATTGCGCAGTTTGCTAGCACAAACGTCAACTGAGAGAGGTAATAGATTGGCCATGGTTGAGTGACAACGGTCCAAGCCTGAAGAGGTGAAAGTTCTACTGCACAATGTTTTGCTAGCTGTAAATTTAAACACTTCCATGCTATCTGTGCAAGAAATCCGCAGTCACATAGCGCACTACACCAAAATTTCAGATAGTTGGAGAAGTAAAAATTATGCATTTGAATTCCTGGGGTCCATCAGCAGCTTAATCAGATAAAAATCTTGGCAGAAGTTTGCAATGCTCCATTTCACACTCTGATTGTTGATGAAAGCACTGACATTTCTGTCAGTAAAATGTTAGTTATTTACTTTAAAATCAGATCTCTTGCACCAACACCACATTCAATGTACAAAACTGTGTTCGGTGGAATTGTCAAGTTAACCTCTTGCAATGCAGAAGCTGTCACTTCAGTAATTACTGAATTTTACTCTGCCAATGGTCTGAATCTGCAGAAAATGGTGATGTTCACATCAGATGGTGCATCCGTTATGCTTGGCAGAAACAACGGTGTTGCTACAAGGCTTAAACAATCCATTCAACATTTAATTGAGCAACACTGTGTAGCTCACCGTGAAGAATTGTGCATCTGGGATGCTTGGAAGAAGGTGCCAATGATTAGGGAAGTAGAAACCTTGCTAAGAACTGTTTATTCTGTGTTTTGCAGATCTCCATTGAGAAAATCTAAATTTGAAGAAATGGCATCAGTCATTGAATGTGATGCCTTGTCATTTCGACCCCTTAATGGAGTGAGGTGGTTATCAAGACATTTTGCAGTGAATGCATTAATGCGCAATTATGAGGTGTTGCTAAAATACTTTGATCAGGAAATGAAGGAGGAAAATGATCCTTTTCGAAATATTGTTTCAAGAAACTGTCTGACCCTACTTATCACATTACTTTGGCAGTATTAAATGATATTCTTCGCGATCTAGCAGACTTGTCCAAGTTACTCCAAAAAAGCAGGCTTACCCCAATTGAAGCCATGCAGTTTGCACGCGGCAAGATCAACCAGATTAGGGGACAGTACCTTGGTTAGGAAGTGTCCTGGAGCAGCACAGTTAGAGTTCTGATCTCAACATACTCCGACAACGAGAAGGACTTCAGTACTGCATCTATTCTGAGTTTTATTGGCTTGGTGTGTGAGCATGTGGAGAAAAGGTTTCCCGAAAACGAACTGAAGGACTGGGCCAGTTTAGATTTTGATTCACTAGCCACTCAACAATGCAGCTTTGACTTTGGAATAGAAAATGTTAAGCATCTTGCTGAAAAATACAAAGCCATTTTAGATTGTAAGGAGGTGGACTGTTTAGAATCAGACCCTAGCATGCTTGCAGTGGATTCCATCCTATGCAATATAATGCTTTAAACTACGCGGTAGCAGAGAGGAAAAAGTGTGGTTCTTTAAAATGGTTTCAAGACATGTTGAATTTCACACTTCAACATGCCACGGAGTACAATGTCACATATGCACTACATTTCAAGCCTCAAACGCAGAGTGTGAGCGAGGGTTCAGTCTCATGAACAGCATTAAGAATAAATCAAGGAATCGCCTGGAATAAAGTCACCTTGACATGCTCATGTGAACGACGGTGTGTCTATTACATAATGAAGTAAATCTTTATGATGTGTATCAGCACTGGAAGAGCGGCAAAGACAGGCGAGAGAAGCATGTGAAACAAGGGGACTCTGACAGCTCAAAAGACTCAAGTTTCAGTAGTGCGTCGGCGGGCAGTGCACCGCCATTGGTGAGTCGTAGCACCAATGAAGTGTCGTAATATAACCATTGACACCGTCAACTTCTCATCAATGTCATTGCTGACACTTTGTCTAGCCTGACTTCTCACTTTCTGGCTTTTAGAGCTTATTGATGCTTGGCTCATCATCACCAGAGAGAACTTGTACTTTTAAAAACAAAAGCATATTAGAAAGAAGCTTTCAATTGGGAACCTGTTTATGCTGTTGAAATGTTACTGACACAGTCACTCAAACTTTAACGAACAGCAATTGGTATGTATGGCATTGACATATCCCCTTCTTTTAAATGAAAATGTGTGTACATTTGTATGTTTTTTTGTATTAACATCTCATCATCAGCTTACAATATATGGCAAAACTGGTGGTGCAAATTGCTCTCTCTCCTGTTTTCCTATTTGATGAGAAATGTTTGTTTTCTGTATTATTTATTTGTATTTGTATCTGTATTTATTGTTTTATATAGCGCCTTAATCCAAGACCATTTACAATGAACAACAAAAAATACATTAAACATGGAACGGTAGATGCAATAACAGTAAACACGAGTCAAACCAGAATGATAATAGTTATTTATGAATTGATTGCAAGAGGGCGCTAGAGAGCTGACCAAGATGGCCACATCTCTGTGAGCCCCAGCGCGGCCCCGAATGAATCCTGTGAAATCCTGCTGATTCCGTTGGACTGCCGCATCCATCCTACGATATTTCACACACTAAAAGTGAAATACTAGCAAGCGCAAAGAAAAAACGGACCGAGAGGTCCCGGGTGCCGAAAACGACCTCCGCAGTAAATGAGGCCCAGCCATCCGCTGAAGCACCTGGCAGCCCCAGCAAATAAAAGCAGTGGAGCAGAGCGGCGCCCGATGGCCGGGCCCCCCCCTGGCGTGAACGAGAAGGAGCGCGCCTGTGCCGTGTGGAGATAGGAGCCGCTGACAGACCGGCTCTGAACCGACGCCTCCGGAGCCCACGACCCAGGAACCACTCCCCTGGTGGTGGGAGGGACACGGCAGAGGCGCCGCCCCCCTGATCCCTGGAGCAGCAGTTGAAGTCCCTGCCCACCGAGAACGTTCTCCGAGCGCCGGCAAGGAAGGTCTGGTGAGCGGTGTGAGGCAGCAGCTCCTTCCATCACGAGGCAGTCCCCGACGCCGGGGCCCAAGTACAGTGCATGCAAAATAGCAAGACAATAAGCCAGACAAGTGCGCAATATCTTAAATTTGCAAAGTCTCTCCCTCACACGGACCCACCCAGGGAGCATTGAAACAACACCTCCCTGACCGCTACTACCAGCAGCACCGTCTCCCGGAACATTCTAAGAGGCACTGAATAGACTCCCCTTTAACCCTCAGCACCACAACCAGCAAAAGCTCCCAAGCCATAAGAGTATTTCCCAGAAGGCGATACAAGTGCAGAAAGGCCCCCGATTTACTGGCTCACAACACACCACAAGACTGCTGATGCCTGCAGACACTACGCCGGAAAAACAGCACAAACCAAGGAAAGACTAGCTATCAACAAGCCCAACAGTACTCACCAAGACAGCTACCCATACTCGAGGGTTTGGCAATCAGCGAGAGATCAAACATCACATCAAGAACAAACACCAACCCTCGCCTAAATTACTAGCTAGCTCACGAGACCAACCACCCCCGCAAAAAAGAAAATGGGGAAAACTGATAAATCTCAGAGGAAGCTGAACTTCGAGATGGGCTCAGCCCCTAAAACACCCAGATTGACCGGCGAACAAGATCCCTTGACAAGCGACATAAACCAAGAAGACGACAGCTCCCACTCCACAGACATTAGAGAACTCCTCCTCGACCTAAAAACCAGGAAAGGAAACCTCAACAACAAAATGGACGGCCTTTCCTGCAAAGTTGACCAGCTCCAACATAGGCTGGATAACCGTACCGAGTGCCTACAAGAAGTTGAACAACGCGTATCCAATCTAGATGATGGCGCAGCGAACATGATGGCCAGAGTGGCAACGCTAGAAACACAAATGAAATCGGCTAATGCCTGGAATGAGGATTTGGAGGGTCGATCAAGGAGAAACAACATTATGATTGTCGGAGTGAGAGAACACCAACCGCAGACAAAAATGGAAGAGTACGTGGAAGAAATGTGCATCAAACTCTCCGGATCCGAAGCCTTCTCACACATGTTTGTAATAGAAAGAGCTCACAGGATTCCAACAATAAAACCCATTCCTGGATCCCCGGCTCGCCCAATTATTGCAAGGCTGCTCAATTACCAGGATTGTGACACAATAATTTGCCTCGCTAGAGAAAAGGGGAACCTGCAGCTCGATGGAGACCCAGTTCACTTCTACCGAGATTTCTCACCACGGTACAGGCCCAAAGAAGATCCTTTACAAGTATCAAACAAAGGCTCAGAGACAATCAAATAACATATTCAATGCTCTTCCCGGCACGACTAAGGATACAGCACAATAGGTGACTCCAATTCTTCCTAACAGCCGAAGAAGCCAATTCATACCTCGACCAAGCTGGATGCAGCATATCAACTAACCAACTGCGCCCCCAGAGAGACAGATCCCAGAGAAACCCACCATAGATACCGGCTGAAAATATAAAACCTCAAGTATCCGCTGGCAATCCCAACGGAACACACAAACAGAATTTAAGACCGTGGGGCACGCACCCTGGGAAGCTCCCAGGGCCCCTTGCACAGCAAAAGTTAACGCTCACCAGTTAAGGTTAATGGGTGGGGAAAAGAGAAACAAGCAAGTTGGGGGTTGCTCGTGTGTTGGGAGGGATTTAGTTGTTTATGTTGTTCGACGTCAAGCCAAGAGAAGCCCACCACCTCACACATGTGCCGGCTGTGGACGAACCGGCTCGCACAGGACCCCACCCCGCGCCTCCTCACCGAAACCCTCAGCTCAGAGACATGGCCAGCATCATGGGGCTAGGAACTGGAAGGTCTGCCTTAAATCCAGCAAACACATAATCACAACGAAAGTAAGTTCAAAGTAGCCACGTGGAATATCAAAGGCGGCAATCAACCAGCCAAAGTGTGGCAGATGACGCAATACCTGCCCCGCCACAAAATCGACATAGCCCTTATCCAAGAAACGCACCTGCAACCCACCTCTGAAAATCTCTGGGCCAAAGACTGGGGATGTCACAGGTACTTCTCACCCATCTCCTCCTACACTAGAGGGGTAGCTATCCTAATCAGTAAAATGACACACTTCAGACTAATCTCAACCCAGAAAGATTCAGAAGGAAGATCCATACTAGTGCATGGAATGGTCAACGGACCAGAAATACTCCTTGTAAACTCATATGGACCCAATGTCGATGGCACCAACAACTTCGACTGGGTAACAACACATCTAGAAACAGGACAATGGCCCACGATTATATGGGGAGGAGATCTTAATACCTCTCTTGACCCTAACAAGGACAAATCGCACAACAACGGGCTCCCATGCTCCAAAGCTAGCCAGCAAATTAAAGAAATATGCAGAGCATACCACCTCACGGATATATGGAGGGAAAAGCATCAAGACACCCGCGACTATACCTTCTATTCCTGGGTCCATAAATCAAGCTCGAGACTGGACTACCTCCTGGTGTCAACCGAAGCTCGCCCACAATGGGGAGATTGCCAAATTCTTTCCAGATCCCTCTCTGACCACTCGGCGGTGACCCCGGAATATATTCCAACCCGAACAACTAATGCCTGACCGCAATGGAAATTCAAGCCTAGAGCTTTGCAAGATCAAGTTTTTGCAGACGAACTCTTGAAAGAACTAACATTCTTCATAGAGATCAATCAAGGATCGGTATCCTCAGCAGGAATGCTTTGGGAAACCCAAAAGTGCTTCACAAGAGGGGTCTGCCTAACTAAGGAAAATGGTATTCTCAAGCTAATATGGAGAGAACTAGACTCAAGTGAATCACAACTCAAAGATCTTGAACATTCACTCACACTTACAGATGACCCTCAAATACACGCAAAAGTAAAAGAAGAGCTGGGTACGTTCAGGTCCGCCGCTGAGAGGGAAATTAAATTCCTGGCTAATAACCACAGAATCCGACAATATGGAGAAGGGCAAAAACCTGGAACACTCTTGGCCAGGTTTATATCTGCGGACAGAAAACCTACAAGGGTCGAGTCGACCACGCTGACAGACCCATCTACGAGACCAAAGACATAGTCGAAACGTTCCCGCAATACTACCAAAAATTGTATAACTCATACCTCACAGCGGATCCTCTGGAACTGAAGCACTATCTAGATTCAATTGAGCTTTACTGGGTGGATGCAGGACTCAGGGAACCACTTAACGCACCCATCACTCTCGAAGAAATCCTCGAGGTGATCAAAGAACTCCCGACTACAAAAGCACCAGGCCCAGATGGGCTAACAGGAGAATTCTATAAATACTTTGCAAACCTCCTTGCCCCAATACTACTACAAGTATATGATGAAGCTCTAGAAAAAGAACAACTGCCACCCACACTGTATATGGCCAACATAATTCTCCTCCATAAACTGGATAAACCCAAAGACGAGTACGCATCATATAGGCTAATATCACTAATAAACCTTGACAATAAAATTCTGGCCAAATTATTAACCAAATGACTAATCCCGCTAATGCCTGCCTTGGTCCTGGCAGACCAAGCAGGGTTCATCCCAGGAAGAAACACCACCTTTGGAATAAGGAGAATGTTCGGAGTAATTGAAGCCCTTGATCCGGAACAACAAGCTGCCGCAATACTACTAGACGCAGAAAAGGCATTTGACTCTGTCGAATGGCCCTTCCTATATGCAATCCTTGAGCACGTGGGCCTTGGCAAAAGATTTATAAAACTAGTTTCCATCCTATACAAATCCCCCACGTCTAATATTCTTCTAGGAGCCAACCACTCGACGAGCATACATCTACTTAGAGGAACGCAGCAAGGGTGCCCGCTATCTGTCTTGCTGTTCGCCTTGGTGATGGAACCTCTTGCTTCAGACCTCAGACTACAACATATCCACCGAGGCCTGACCATCGGCCCCCACAAATTGATCATATGCTCTACGCCGATGATGTCGCACTCTTCCTCCGAGATCGCAGTGAAAACCTAAACTCAGTGATGCGCGCGGTACTAAAATTTGGACACTACCCAGGGCTAAAAATTAACAACTCCAAATCAATAATATTCCCCCTAACCGCGTCAACCAAAGAACTTGATGATGACTTCGGCTTCCGGTGGCAGCACACGAAGGTCAGGTACTTAGACATATTTGTGTCAAGATCCAGCGGGACATCCTACGCGACAACTACGAAAAAGTCATCGGCACACTACAAAACAAAATCAACAGATGGAAATCACTCCCACTCACACTCTGGGGGAGAGTATCACTAGTTAAGATGGTCATCCTGCCCAAGCTATTGTATATCTTCACAAATATCCCGCTGATTCTAACGCAGAGATTCCTGCAATGCATCAGGAGCATGATCCTTGACCTAATCTGGGCGGGAAAGGTGGCAAGGGTAGCCTACAATATTCTGACCCTTCGGGTGAGACGAGGAGGCCTGGCACTACCAGACATGGAACGCTACTACTGGGCCGACCAGGCTCAATTTCTCAGCCACTGGTACAGCAAAGACTTTATCAGGCCACACGTTCAAATTGAAAGGGCTTTAGCAACCCCACACCTACTACGCGCCGTCATCCTTGGCACGTTCCCAACACCCCAAAAACCGCTGAATGTGGTGTATGCGACATGCTCCATCTGGAAGAAAATGGCGAAAGAAGGACCAATATAGACCAGATACTCCCAGCTTTTACTTGCAAAGTTCATCCCGGGAATCCCCATCACAGGAGAAAAAGTCTACCAACAATGGACAGAAAAACTGCACATCCAATTGATGCACGACCTATTCCCAGAGGGAGAGTTTCTCTAACTACAATAGGCACAGGCTATGGGCGGCAACAACACACTAGATACATTCATCTACTTCAGGACGCGGCACGCACTACACGCTTTCTTCCCTACATTCCCGCAGCAACCCAGAGTATGGCCGCTCCGAGACAACATGATACAAGCCCAAGGCGAAGGGCGCTTAACAGCCAATATCTATAAATCTCTACTATCAAACTCAGACTCACATAACACGAGAGCAAATAAAAGATGGGAAAAGCCGCTAAACACTGAGCTCACTGAAGATGACTGGAACTACGTATTGAATCCTACCCAAAGAGTGGCGATCAACACCAAATTTAAGCAAACTCACTTTAACTCCCTACATCAAATATATCACACACCAGCAAAACTCCATTCCATGCATGAATCGGTCCCAGTCGAATGCAGCCGATGCAAATACCAGGAAGCTGACTTTTTACACCTGGCATGGGGCTGTCCCGCAGTCACCACATTTTGGAATGCAGTCCTAGAAAAAACATCCGCAATAATCAACGTGGCGTTACCCCATGACCCAAAACTGACAATGTTGGGGTTGACAAAAGACCTCCCAAACACTACCCGGAAACTAACAGACCTTTTGCTGGTCCTTGCCAGAAGGAGGATTGAATGCAGCTGGGGGAAGGGCCCACCACCAAGCTTACAACACTGGTTGAAAGACATAACATACTGCCAAGACACAGAAACCAGCTATATATAAACACTACCTCTTCATGCGCGGCCTCCGGACATCTGGGGACCATATGTTGCCTACTTGATATCATCCGTAGATGAGGCAGACTTACAAGCGCTGTCCCAGGCAAATAGTCAATGCCCCATATCAGAGTAAAGACTATCACAAAGGTCAGCAATATCCTCTTCTTCCAATGAATTTTCGGTCTCAAAACCCTCCCCCTCCTCCTCACCTCTGTCTTTTCTCCTGATTTTCTTTCCTTCCTTGTTTCCTGGTTTCTCCTTTTTTTTTGAAGATATGGACGGCCACGAAAGGACGCCACCGCGACACCGTATAGGTAAGGCGGTGAAAGATCCTCCGTGACTGTCGGATAAGGGGAAAAAGCCAAAAGCACAAAAAACCCCTATTGGAAGATTTCAGATTGTGATCCGTAAGCAGGTTGGGTAAGCTTCACATGAAGGACCAATGTCCACAGAAACGGAAGGCGAAGACAGTCCAATGAGCTGGCGAGGTCGGTACACAGGAAGATGAACAGTTCACAATAACGGGAGGCAGAGGCAGTCCAATAAGCAGGCAAGGTCGGTACACAGGAAGTTGATCAGTTCACAATAACGGGAGGCAGAGGCAGTCCAAATAGCAGGCAGGGTCGGTACACGGGATGATAAAAATGTTCAACCACAGCGGAAGACAGAGGCAGACCTATAAGCAGGAGAGAGGAGGGAAGGAGGGTAGAGCAGAGTGAGAGTGGATAGAGAAAGTAGATAGAGAAAAGAGGAGGGTAGACGGGGCGAAGGAAAGAGAGAGGGAGAGAGAGTGAGACGGGAAGTAAAGGGAAAAGGAACGTAAGTAAGGAGAGAAAGAAACAGCAGGAGCGGGCGGAGGTAACACAGAAGGCTTCCTAGCGTGGCAAAAGCAAGCGAAAAACCAGGGAGCGTTGCAACGCGTACGCGACCCGGAAGCAGAAGGCTAAAAGCTCCCGGTCGCGTACGCGAGCGGAGAAAGACTAGACCTGCAAGCATGTAGGGGGAAAGGAACGTAACGGCAGGATCTACGGCGGACCACGTCGATACCGATCCCAGACTCGCCATCTACCCCACGATGTGACAGTATGCCCCCTCCGAAAGCACACTCTTCCCGGTTTCCCTGGATGAAAACGGTGGAACTGACGTAATAATCGAGGGGCGTTAATGTGGGATTTGGGCTCCCAAGTATTTTCTGAACAGGGGTATCCCTTCCATTTTACCAAATATTCTAGTCTACCCCTATGATATCGTGAATCGCACATCTGAGCGACTTCATATTCTTCTTGCGTAGGGTCAGTAGGCAGATGATTGGGTTTAGACTTCCGGGACCAGATATCTTCTACAAAGGGTTTTAACTGAGACGTATGAAATACGGGATGAACCCTTCGTAGACTAACAGGAAGTTGAAGGCGAAATGCAACAGGATTTATTTTGTGCGTAATCTTGTAAGGATCTAAGAACTTGGGAGAGAATTTAGAGGGGTGTACCCACCGGGGTAAATATTTCGTAGACAGCATGACTCGGGATCCTACTTCCCACCCTGGGACTTGTCTGCGATGTTTGTTAGCCTGGGTTTTATAACGATCTTGTGCCTCCTGGAGGCTCAACTTAGCCTCATAATGAACCTTCTGAATGTGAGAAAGGGAAGAATCCACCGAGGGTATGTGCGAGGAGGTTAAAGAGATGGGTGGAATGGAATGTGGATGATAGCCATAGGTGCAAAAGAAAGGACTTATACCAAGTGCAGAATGGACGGAATTGTTATATGAGAACTCCGCCAAGGGTAAAAGGGGAACCCAATTGTCCTGTTGTAGTTTGATGAAACATCTTAGATATTGTTTGAGGGTTCCATTAAGCCGCTCCGTCTGACCATTGGTCTGAGGGTGGAAACCCGAAGATAAGGCTCTCTCTATGCCCAATTTCTCACAAAAGGTCTTCCAAAAGCGTGAGGTGTATTGGCTTCCCCGATCAGATATGATCTTAGTGGGTATTCCGTGTAGGCGAAATACATCTTTCAGAAAAACCTCTGCCATTTCAGCAGCGGAGGGAATGCCAGATAGGGGGGAAAAGTGAGCCAGTTTGGAAAAGGAGTCTACCACCACCATGATACAAGTGCAACCCTGAGACCTGGGTAACTCGACGATGAAATCCGTGGAAATGGTGTACCAAGGTCCTGCAGGAACGTCATCGGACTCCAATAATCCTATTGGTCTTTGGTGAGACACTTTGTTGCGGAGACAAATAAGACAGGACCGTACATACTCCTTGGCGTCCTCCTTCAGGTTAGGCCAATAAAAGTGCCTTAGGAGGTATTCCTGGGTTCCTTTGATGCCTCTATGTCCTGCAATCCTAGAATCGTGACACCATAAAAGCGCCGTCTTCCTCTGGTCTGACGTGGGTAGATACAATCTATCCTTTACCAGATAGAACCCATCCTTGATGTCGTACTTGGTATCGATGGGGTGGAGATCCCCTTCGAAATTTCCTTTAGAAGTATCTCTGACTTGCTTAAGGAACGTAGATAGTTCTCCGATCTGTTTGGTCTTGGGAAACATCAATTCTCTGGTGCCTTCTGTCTCTGCAAGGTAATCACTGCGACGAGAAAGTGCGTCCGCCACCAAGTTCTGTTCTCCAGGAATGTATGTGATGTTGAAGTCGAACTGTGCAAAAAAGTGTGCCCATCTTGCTTGTCGGGTGTTGTAACACTCAAACTGCTTCAACACTTGCAGATTCTTGTGGTCAGTCCTGATGGTAAATGGAAAAATGCCTCCTTGCAACAGATGTCTCCACTCGACACACGCCAGTTTCATGGCAAGTAGTTCTCGTTTGATGACTGAGTAATTCTTTTGACTAGAGTTGAGTGTTTTCGAAAAATAAGAGACAGGATATTCGAGATTGTTATGTGCTTGAAGTAGGACTGCCCCAATTGCCGCTGCCGAAGCATCAGTCTCCAGAATGAAAGGAAGACCCTGATCCGGTTGCCGTAAAACTGGAGCGGAGCAAAAGTCTTCTTTGAGAAGATGAAAACTCTCCTCGGCTGCAGCAGACCAAGTGAACGGCATAGAAGACTTCTTAAGTAAAGATGTGATGGGTAACACTCTTTGTGAGAAGTTTGGAATGAACTTCCGATAGAAGTTAGCAAGACCTAGAAACTTCTGTACTTCCTTTACTGATTTCGGTGAAGGCCAATTTAGAATAGATGTGACCTTCTGTGGGTCCATCGAGATACCCCTGCTGGAAAGGATAAACCCCAAATAGGAGATAGAGGATGCAGAAAAAACACATTTGTTCAGTTTGACGGAAAGATGATTGTCTTTGAGACGTTGAAAGACTTCTCTGACATGTTCTTTGTGATCTTCTGGTGTCCGAGAAAACACTAAAATGTCATCCAGACGATGGTAGTATGGCATAGTAGATCTGAGAATAGGCGATCCATGAAGCGTTGAAATATGGAAGGAGCATTGACTAAGCCAAAGGGCATTACCTGATATTCAAATAGTCCGAATGGAGTCCGAAAGGCAGTCTTCCACTCATCTCTTGCTTGGACTCGAAGTAAGTGATAGGCGTTCCTTAGGTCAAGTTTTGTAAAGATGGTGGAACCATGTACCGCTTGAATTATCTCTGTTATGAGAGGCATGGGATATCGGTCTTTGATGGTTACTTTATTTAATCCCCGGTAATCTATGCAGGGACGTAGCTCTTGTGACTCATTCTTGGGTATGAAGAATAATGAGGCCCCTGCTGGAGACTTTGATGGTCTGATGAGTTCGTTGGCTAGATTCTTGTCCAGGTATTCCCTGAGATAGCGTTTTTCTTCCAGAGACAGGGGAAACATCCAACAAAAGGGGAACAGGGCCCCTGGCATGAGGTCAATCCCACAGTCTTCAGGACGGTGTGGAGGCAATTCCAAAGGTATCTTTTCTGTGACTACCTCGGTGTACTCTTGAAGATAAGTGGGCAGACAATGAACAGTTCTGGACTCACCACAACTTGATGTCTTGACAACCTCGAATCTAGGTTCCGGTAGGCATTCAGACTTACAGATCGCAGAGTGAAAACTAAGGAGATTTTTTGTCCAATCTATTTTGGGATTGTGTTTCCGCAACCAGCCAATCCCAAGGATGATAGGGAAGTGGGCAGCACGGATAAGGTCGAATGAGATCTTTTCAGTATGTTGTTGGACCGACATCATTAGTTCTTCCGTGGTGTGAGTTATTAAGCCAGAGCTTAAAGGTTCGCCGTCGACCCCCTCCACCTTCTGGTCCTCCTTCTTGGCAATGCGAGGCACACACTTTTGAGTGGCCCAATAGGTATCCATGAAATTGCCGGCGGCGCCACAATCCAATAGGGCCTGATCCTGAATCTCCGAGTCGCCCAGTAATAGAGTTACTGATAGAATCATGAGGCGAGCATCTTCTGGGATCGCAGGTGTAGAGACCGAAAGAGTAACATAAGGACTAGTAGAAGCCCCTCGGAAGTTAGTCCTGACACTCACCGAGGGCGATCGTTTCCCGACCGTCTTGGAGGGACGTCTGGGCAGTCCCTAAGTAGATGAGTAGAAGCCCCGCAATACATGCACAGGTTTCCTTCTCTGCGTCTCTTTCGCTCCTCAGGTGTAAGTGGAGCACGAGTAGTCCCTATCTGCATAGGTTCTTCTCGATTGGATCTTGAAGAGGATGTAGGGATGGGAGGAAGGGGATCCAAAGGAAGAGACACATAGGGTTTGGATTTCCTCTTCTCAGCACGTCGTTCAGTCATACGAAAATCAATACGAAGTGTAGCAGTTACGAGATCATCAAACGTTGTTGGACGAGCGATCCGGGCCAGTTCATCTTTGAGGTCCTCTCTAAACCCATGTCGAAAGATTGCATACTGAGCTTGTTCCTGCCATCCTGCTTCAGAAGCAACCTGTTTGAAGTTCGTGATGTAAGTAAGCAAATCCGAATTGCCCTGACGTATATCCAGTAAATCCTCAGACGCCAAATAAGTACTCTCGGTCCGTAAGAAGGTTTGTTGTATCAATGTTTTGAAGGCGTTATAATCTTGCAGCACTGGGTCGGTTCGGTTCACTAGGGGGGTGGCCCAAGCAAGGGCATTGCCAGTCATATGTGTAATCATAAAGCCAATTTTGGCGTGATCAGAGTGAAAAGTCTGCGTACGAAAAGAAAAGTGAAGATTACAAGCGTCCAAAAATTCTTTGACCCTTTTGGGGGCCCCATCGAATTTGCCGGAGACTAAAGGAAGAGGAGGTAGATCTGTTGAAAGACGCTCTCTTTCTGTCACAGCTGTTGTAATGCAGCGTTGGCACTTTTTAGGTTCTGAACCTCTAAGTTCAGGTTCTGTACAGCGGCTATCAGTTCTTGAATCTGTTGAGGGGTTGCCATTTTGATATTGTGGTGTTGCAAACTATCACAAAGGTCAGCAATATCCTCTTCTTCCAATGAATTTTCAGTCTCAAAACCCTCCCCCTCCTCCTCCTCACCTCTGTCTTTTCTCCTGATTTTCTTTCCTTCCTTGTTTCCTGGTTTCTCCTTTTTTTTTTGAAGATATGGACGGCCACGAAAGGACGCCACCGCGACACAGTATAGGTAAGGCGGTGAAAAATCCTCTGTGACTGTCGGATAAGGGGAAAAAGCCAAAAGCACAAAAAACCCCTATTGGAAGATTTCAGGTTGTGATCCGTAAGCAGGTTGGGTAAGCTTCACATGAAGGACCAATGTCCACAGAAACGGAAGGCGAAGACAGTCCAATGAGCTGGCGAGGTCGGTACACAGGAAGATGAACAGTTCACAATAACGGGAGGCAGAGGCAGTCCAATAAGCAGGCAAGGTCGGTACACAGGAAGTTGATCAGTTCACAATAACGGGAGGCAGAGGCAGTCCAAATAGCAGGCAGGGTCGGTACACGGGATGATAAAAATGTTCAACCACAGCGGAAGACAGAGGCAGACCTATAAGCAGGAGAGAGGAGGGAAGGAGGGTAGAGCAGAGTGAGAGTGGATAGAGAAAGTAGATAGAGAAAAGAGGAGGGTAGACGGGGCGAAGGAAAGAGAGAGGGAGAGAGAGTGAGACGGGAAGTAAAGGGAAAAGGAACGTAAGTAAGGAGAGAAAGAAACAGCAGGAGCGGGCGGAGGTAACACAGAAGGCTTCCTAGCGTGGCAAAAGCAAGCGAAAAACCAGGGAGCGTTGCAACGCGTACGCGACCCGGAAGCAGAAGGCTAAAAGCTCCCGGTCGCGTACGCGAGCGGAGAAAGACTAGACCTGCAAGCATGTAGGGGGAAAGGAACGTAACGGCAGGATCTACGGCGGACCACGTCGATACCGATCCCAGACTCGCCATCTTCCCCACGATGTGACAAAGACCTACCGAAACTAAGAATATACGCATTGGACTTTCCGGCCTGGCACCAAATGTCGGCCAGAAGAGAGGAGGACACAGGGAGGGAGGGAGTGGGGATCGGGAGGGGAGACTGCCGGATGGCACCAGGCACTGGCTTGCACCGTTTTCTTTGTTTTTCTATTTCCTGCTCGAATGGTATGTTCGAGTATATGTGTTGTTATGTTAACCAAAATGCCAATAAAGAAAGTTTAAAAAAATTAATTGATTGCAAAACAATTTATTTTGTAATGTGCTACCTCACTGCTAGCTACTATACCAATCCTAGACTCCCCCACCCCCCAAGTTCCTTCGTCTTTATATTTATTGTTCATGTTGAATAAAATAGTAAACATAATATACTAAACCCTTCCTTGTTAGAGTGTTGCCTCTTGCTGGACATCTGATTTGGTTGCACAACACTAAGAGTCCTCTTATGATGCCCTACTAGTAGTAGTAGTAGTAGTAGTAGCAGTCAGTCACCCTTTTCCAGATAAAATTACTGAGATTGTCGGTCAGGTTAACTTCCCAACCAGGACAATCTGACATTACATGATTGAGTGCTTTTTATTTAACTGTCCAGTGTCCATCCATACCTCATTAAGTCGTCTTTGTCATTAATCATGTTCATGTATTGCTTAGTTCATTAAACCAATAGAAAGAATTTCCTTTCTATTCCATACATTTAGTGAACTGAGAATGCAGGAGACACTACTGCTGTCACTGTGCTACTAATATTAATTTGTGAGGCAAATTCTGTGTTCAACTAAAAGAACCCCTCTGTTCTTGTACCAATCCATCATAAAACAAAAGATCTTGCTAATGTTTAGATGTAAAAGGGACACAATTTGAGATGAGCTAAAGTCTTAGGAGGAGAATAGAGCACCCAGATGTCCCTTGAAGTAGAGCTTGTTGTGCCGCAAATTTTCATTCTTCGCTTACACACTGTGGAATCGGATCACTTAGCACTTGCTCACTGGTGGGTACCGGGCCGGCACCTCCGAGTCGTCGACCAACACTGGTCTGGCGGTGCATCACTCAGTTGTGCACATGACTGAAAAATGGCCCGCACCACACAACTATTCTTTGGCACACAGAGCCCAAAAAAATTAGAAGGAACATTGCTTACCTGTGTGGTATTTCCACCAGGTCTCATCAGACTTCACGTCTCAATATTTGTTCTGTGTTAACTCCTAAGGGTGCAATTTCTAAAGTTTAGATCTGCCATTCTGTTATATTAATTATAATATCTTCATCATATGGTGTCACATAGAAATCAGTTTTACTGTTAGCTTACCCTTTAGGTTCAGATTATTGTCCAAATCCTATTATGGGATCCAATAGTTGTTCTACCAATTCTCGATTCAACAGCGTCCAGCTTTCCCAAGTGCCCTTTAATTCACCAAATGGTCACCCTTCGAGAAATAAGGGTTCTGATTTAGATCGTATTAAAGCACTGGTAAAGTAACTTCTGTTGGTTGCTAGTTATAATCTCCAGATTCCCAAGAGGTATTGTATATATCTTACTACTCTGTGTATCACCATTGATGTGTTTAGATAAGCAAACCATATCCACATCTGATCGTAGGCATTTATCAGTATAGTCTTAAATAGAGTTTCCTTTCCCAATTTATGTCGAGCATCAGGCACGTTATTTTCGAACAGAAGAAGTGCGTTACTTTACAGTCAACGCGGCTCGCACACCACATCTGTTTCTAAAATTCTTACGGCTCGCATTTAAATACATATCAGATAATGGAAATTTAAAGATTAACCTTTGCAATGCAATGAATCACTATTGGCAGATTCTAAATTTCCATAACCTTTCCTCATTTTGCTTCATCCATGTGACTTTAGATGGCTTGCACAAAAACCTTCATCGTCTGATGAATCTGGTGTGTGGTCTTCCAAGTGATGGGAATAGTGCTTCTTACACCATAGTCTGTGGCAGTAAGGCACTTGTTTCTTTGCATGCAAGTAAGTTCTCTGATGTGTGTGTGTCATTGAGGCATCTCCTTTGGTCTGGGAAAATAGCCCAGCTGTGTTAACACTGTGTTCATACTGCAACCTAGCCAGGGGGGCTGCTTAGTTTTTCCATAGCTAATTGAACAACTACAGATGGACGCACTGACTGCTTGACGAACCATGATTGCAGCACATTATTTATTTATTTATTGAGCTTTTGTTAGGCGCCTATTCAACAAGATGGTTCTTACAGTTGCCACAAGGCAAACATGGGAGGGAGCAAGGGCATTAAATAACAGTGGCAAAAAAAGAAGAGAAACAATTGGGGTCCTGCTAGACCTTGTGACATTCGGATGTTGAAGTGCAGTGAGAGAAGTGCAGGAATGGAAGGGATGGGGGGCAAGGATGGGCAAGTGCTGGTGGGAGCCCAGGAGGGAAGTGCCAAGGGGTGCCAAGGTGGGAGGCCACGGGTGAGGTACTGGGGTGGAGGAGTCCCAATGGTGGGGTGCATCGCCACCAGGCAGTAGGCCCCAAGGGCAGTGCATAATGGGGGGAGGGTGGTTGAGTCGACTAGGTAGAGGGACTGGAACCTGTGAGGTTCATGAGGGACCAGGCTGCCAGTGTTGGTGGCAGTGGGATGAATTAGCAGGTAAGGGATAGGGAAAGAGGTAGAGAAAAGTAGAGTTTTGAGAAGTTTCTGGAACTTAAAGAGGGGCAGGGAGGCTGTTCCAAAGAGAGGCACCAGAGGAAGACAGACACCTGTCTCCCACTGTCTGTTTGGAGAGGTATTTGACAAGCCGAGAATTGGAGTTAGAGGAGCAGACGGCTCTAGCGGGGTGTATTTAGGGGGGAAAGTTGGGAATTGCATGGTCCTAGGCCCCAGAAAGCATTGTGGATGATGCAGAGGATCTTGAAGCCAGTGGAGAGATTTTACGCCTGAAGAGACACAGTCTGTGGGCTTGAGGCCAGGGATAAGTCTTGCAGCCCTATTTTGGATTAGCTGAAGGGGATGTAGGGATGAAAGGGGGAGGTTGAGGAAGAGGCTATTGCAGTAGTCCAGTCTAGACAGGGCTAGAGCTCTGTAGATATTGAGTTTCTGGGGAAAGGTGTGGAAAGGGAGAATGCCTCTAAGGAGGGGACGTTGGAAGTGGTCCTTCTTGGCATTGCCCAAGATGTGATGCGTGAAGGAGAGAGAAGTGTCGAAGATGGCCCCAACCTTTTTTGGCCTCACAAGATGGTGAGGGTAGAGGGCCCAAGGAGGGCGGCCAGAGGGTAGGAGGGAAGTAGGGCGCAGGAGTCTCAAGAAGAAGTATCTCTGTGTTACTGGCATTGAGACAGAGATCGTTAGCCACACACCATGCCTGGATGACGGTCAGACAATCGAGGATGAGAGAGAAGGAGGTAGTAGAGGGAAGTTTGAAGGAATGCTGTGTGTCATCGGCATAACACAGGGAATGAGGGGAGAAGGAGGAGATCAGGTGAGCCATAGGGGCAAGATAGAAATTGAAGAGCCACGGCAATAGGATAGAGCGCTGGGGGATGCCACAGGTAGAGTGTTGGGAGGTGGAGGAGAAAGGGCCCAGTTGCAGCTGGGAAGAGTGGTTAGTGAGGAAAGAGATCAGCCAGTCCAGTGCCCAGTCTGTGATGCTGTGGGTATCACAGATCCATTTAATGAAGATAGAATGGATGACTGTGTCAAAGGTGGAGGAGAGATCGAGGAGAATGAGAACAGCAGGAGAATTAGAGTCAGGATTTATGAGCATGTCTTCACTGGTGTTCAGGAGAACAGTTTTCATGCCTCTGGGTGCCCAGAATCCAGAATGATGGTCCTGGAGGCAACCAACAAGTTCAGTATGAAGGAGAAGTTGGGGGAGGATCAACTTTTCCAAAAGTTGACTCTGGAATTGGCGGTGGAGATAGGGCGATAGTTAGACGGGCAGAAGGGGTCAGCAGATGGCTATTTTAGGAGAGGGTGCACAAAGGAGTGTTTTAGGGATAGAGGGAAAGAGCCAGTGGCGAAGGAGTGGGGACAGAAGTTGGCAAGAGCCGGTGCAATAGAGGCAATGTTGTCTTTGATGATTCTACAACAGAAAGGGAACACCTGTTTGAATGAGACCTTCATAGAGTGGACGACTTTAGAGACCTCATCAGGTGTTATGGGGAGGAGGGAGGAGAGCGTGGGGTGGGAGGAGAGGTGCAAGGGGAGGTGGGGGAGCGGGGGAAAGAGTGGAAATGGCGGGGCGGAGAGTGAGGACAGGATGTCCTAAGTTTTAGTATTGAAATGGGAGGCCAAGCCGGAGCAGAGAGCCTGGGAGGTAAGGAGAGAGGTGGAGACTGCAGTTGGATTGGCGAGTTTGTTGCAGATTTTGAAGAGTTCAGCCATGTTGTTAATGGCTCCAGAGATGCTGGCTTAGATGTGATTGGCCACTTGCGTTCAGCAACTCTGTCCTTTTGTTTCAGAGAGGCTAGATCAGAGTCATGCCAGCTGTTGTACTTGGAGACTGGCTTTAGGCGGATCCGCAAGACAGAGACAAGGAGGTCAAGGGAGTTAGAGATGGAGATGTGGAGGTTAGCGATGGCAGAGCCAGAGGGAGAGTTAGAAGCAGGGGCTGAAGGGGGCATGAAAGTGGAGGCAAAGCAGTGACTTTATTTGTATTTGTATTTTATTAGAACTTATAACGCGCCTTTATCCAAAGCGCTGTACAGATTATTAAAACAACAGTACATAAAATATGAGAAGGTGAGGGAATTCAAATATCAGTTCTGAAAACATACAGTCAAGGACAGAGAAGAAGATGCTTTATTTAAAGAGACCTTGAAAAGAGAAAAAACAGTGATAGAACGGATAGGAAGAGGAAGAGCGTTCCAGTGGAAAGGTGAAAGAAGATGGAAAGAGCGAAAGCGAAACTAAGCACAGAGTGGACGAAGAACCGACAGCTGGAAAAGACACGAAGAACGAAGAGCACGAGAAAGGGTGTAAAGGGACAGGAGAGTGCTAAAATAGTGAGGGACTAAACCATAAAGAGATTTGAAGACGAGGCAAAGAAAGTGAAATTTTAGTTGAGAGTGAAAAGGTAGCCAGCCGAGAGAGGCAAGTGATGCTGATATAGAATCCTGATAGGAGAGGAGGAAGAGTAGACAAACAGAAGAATGATAAATAGATTTCAAGGGAGCCAGATGAGATGAGGGGAGGCCAAAAGGTGTAGTAGAGCAATAAAATATTTAAGAAAAAACAAGAGAGGAAATGAGCAGTTTGGTTGAATGAAAGGTGAGAAAAGAGCGAACTTGGCGAATGTTCGTAAGGGAAATATGATGGGTAAAAGAGAGATAAGAATCCAGGCACAGACCAAGATTTCACACAGTGGGGGAGATGGAAAGGGTAGAGGGTGGAAAGGACATAGATGGAGGCAGGGAAAAAGAATTGGCAGGGAAAAATAGAACCTCAGTTTTCCCAGCATTCTAAGTAAGTAAGTGCAATGACATCCACGATTTAATGGCAGAGAGACAGGAAGAAATCTATGGTGAATTTCTGGTGTGAAAGAAGTAAAAGATAAGAAGATATGATATGATATGACATGGCATTTATAATGCCCCTATACACAAGTGTTCCAAGGCGCAACAAGGCAAGAGAGGGGGATCAGAGGGAAGACAAACCACGGTCCTACTAGGCCAGGTGTCATTCAGATTGTGCAAGTGCAAGGGAAGGGGGAAGAGGAACTGCAGGGGGATGGGGGAAGGGAAAGTGCAGACCATGGCATAATAAAATAACAAGATAAATAAGAACAGCCAGCTGATGGCAAGTGCAGGGTGAGTGCAGACATAAGTGCTGGTGGGAGGACTGTAGGGATACAGAAAACAGTCCCCAGGTGCAGGGGTTGCCAGGGATGCAGTTCATGGGTGCAACTGTCAGGGCTTGGGCCTGAGATCAGATTGGTGGCCAGGTAACCAGTGCAGTATTGTATCAGTCAGGGCTTCAGCAGGGGAGAGGGGGAGAGAAAGCAGAAGCAAAGAGGAAGGTTTTAAGGTGCTTCCGGAACTGAAGATGGTTCTCCTCAAATTTCAGGGAGGCAGGGAGGCTGTTCCAGAGGGAGGTCCCAGCTGAAGAGAGATATCTACCACCAACTCGTTGCTTGGAGAAGCGACTGACCCTTAGGGAGTTGGAGGCGGATGAGCGAAGAGCTTTAGAGGGAAGATATTTAGGAAGAGAGAGTTGAAGGTATTGAGTCACCAGGACCCAGAAGGCCTTGTGGACGATGCAGAGGGTTTTGAACTTAATCCTCGCAGCCACTGGGAGCCAGTTTAGAGATTTCAGTCCTGGAGAGATACGATCCCTGGGCTTGAGGCCAAGGACACGTCTCGCAGTCCTGTTCTGGATGAGTTGCAGAGGGCAGAGAATGGAAGCAGGAAGATTCAGAAAGAGGCTGTTGCAATAGTCCAGCCTAGAGAGAACCAGAGCTCTGGAGACAGTGATCTTCTGGGGGAAGGAGCGGAAGGGAAGAATACCTCTGAGGAGGTGCAGCTGGTAGTGTGACTTCTTAGAGATGTCAGAGATGTGAGGAGAGAAAGAGAGTGTGGAGTTGAAGATGACACCAAGGTTTTTAGCCTCGCAGGTGGGAGCCGGAAGAGGGCCAAGAGAGTCTGGACAGAGAGCTACACGAAAGGAGGGAGTGGGTGTGCAAATGAAGAGAATCTTCCTTACTGTCTTACTGGCATTAAGGCAGAAGTGGTTGGCAGAATCGTGTGCAGTACCCTTTGGGAACCCTACACACAATTAAGACTACAAGTGTAAGTACAATTTCACCTTTGGTACAAGCCTGTACTACACAGTAAAGTGGTAGTGATGGCTGAGCAGCCAGACTTATATCAAGAGTAAAGTGAGCAGTACAAGAGATTACACAAAGGACAACAATTACTATGGTTCGAACAAACACTGATTCAAGGTTTCTGAGTAAAAGAATATACATTTATTTACACCATCTTTTATAAAACAGTTCACTATCATAAAGCAGCAGAAAATAACAGACTTAATATACTACAACAACACCCAATCAATTCTGGACAAGTTAAGCTCAAAATGAAGTGTGAGCAAAATGGCACTCCAGCAATTTAAAAGGGAGGAAAGACAAAGTTATCCAAAATCAATGAACCAACAAGTTATAGGCAGGGCATCTAGAAAAGGCTACTACAACTAGGATTCAAGTCATTAGGTCTGGGCCAATTTTAATGGTTCAGAGTCTTTGCAGAAGATCACACAGTTCAAGGTAGTTTGCGGTTAAGTCTTTGCCATGAGTTCAAAACGAAGTTGGTCGGAGGAAAAGTTACTTAAAGGAGAAGAGAAGGACAAACCTTCATAGAGGTGAAAGATTTCCTGCGCTTTCACCGCTGTCGGACCGGACGAATAACTGAATTTGAACAGTACCTTTAAAGAAGAAGAATGCTATAGCTGAGGCAGTTGTTCCTGACCTTTAAAGAAGAAGAATGCTATAGCTGAGGCAGTTTTTCCTGGCAGTTCCTGCAGGCTTGCGGTTCCTGAAGCTTTCGTCGTGGTGACAAGAAGGAGGACGGCTGGAGGGTCCTGCACTGCCTAGGGAAGAAGCCAGTAACGGAGCAAAACGACGAATAAAAGGTACGCTCCTTAAAACCCAAACTGGTTCTCTTCCCACTGGCTCTGCGATCTACTGCAGCGATGCACAGTAAATTTGACCAGGATGAGGACCGGTGTCTGGTGTTTGGCGAGCTGGTTGTCCCCACCAAGCTCAAGGGAAGAAGATTCCTTGCAGATCTCCTCTTTTGTCGAAGTTTCAGGCAATTCGGACCTGCAGCAGGGCTTCACCGGGTGTCCGGTAGTTGCAGCAGTCATCTTCCTTCAGCTTCTCTTTGGTTCTCTCGTTCCAGTGGCGACTCTGCCTTCCAGTCCCAGAGACTGGCTTTTTTTGCACCAAATCCCCATTCACACAGCCTGGCTGTCAATCACACAGCAGGTGGCTGTCCTGGCAGGGCAGCCACCTAGCTAATCAAACAAGAGTGCGACTTGGGTCTCCAAGAAGACCCTGTGCAGGGGAATTCAAACCCCTCCCTCACATCCTTTTCACCCAGACACTCAGGCGCCTAAGGAGGGCTTCTGTTCTGAAGCCTGCCAAAGGACGGCGAACAAAGGAACCAAGCCTGGTTTGGCGCGCAGAGTAAAACACTAGAAAGCCCTTTACAAAAAGATATGGCAAAAGAACTTGACTGGAACCATGTTAAAATAAAAGTGGATTACCGGGTTTGTGTTTGAGGCTATCACCATAGCCTCAAATGGCATCAAAGGCTATTTTAATAGTCTGCGGTAGAATATGAATGGTAGATACCACTGCCACCAGCCAAATCTTAGAGAAAGGGGAACATACTAATGTTCCATAAGAATCAGACAAAAGGGATAACTATTAACCCCTCTAGTACTCTATTGGAAGATAGGGTGTACTGGGTCTGTACATTTAAAAAGACTAGTAAAGTCAATGGTAACTTTACATGTTCTGGGAGACTGTAGACAGTCCCAGAAAATGGAGTTTAAAGTGGGAAGTCTGAAAAGACAACCCTGTGTCAGTGCACTAAAGGTGCTGGGTGACACACAGTAAAAAGATGATGCCTATGGGGTGGGTGGGACTCCATAGTACATGAGCATAAAAATGTACAACACACGGCAAAACACATGTAAGAGTGGGAAAAAAAGGCTCACACTCTTACCAGGTAAAACAATTAAACCCTAGAAATCCAGCAAAGCTGCTGACGGACTCAAAAGGTAAGGGAAATTAGCCATTCTGGAGAATTTTCCCTAACTCAAGGTCATTGGCGGCACACCACTCCTGGATAGCAGACAGACAGTCAGAGATGAGTGAAGGAGAAGAGGTAGCCAAAGGTAGCTTGAAAATGAGCTGAGTGTCATCTGCATAGCACTGGAAGTTGGGGCACAGAGTGGCAATGCGGTGGGCAAGGAGTGCCAGGTATTGGTTCAACAGCTAGGGAGAGAGGTTAGACCCCTGGGGGACACCAAAGGTAGTGAAAAAGATAGCAGAGAGGAAGGACCCAAGTTGGAACTGGGAGGGTCTCTCAGAGAGGAAGGAAGGAAGTCAGCCAGGCCAGGGCCTGACCAGTGATACCTAGGTTATCAGGGAGACAATTTAGCAGGATGGCATGATTGACAGTGTCAAAGGTAGAAGAGAGATCAAGCAAAATGAGGACACATGGTGTGTTAGTGGAGAGCAGGTCTTCACGGATGTTCAGGAGAGCAGTTTCTGTGCTTCTGGCAGGTCTGAAGCCAGACTGATGGTCATGACGACAACCAACAGATTCCGTGTGGAGATTAAGCTGGGAGATGGCCAGTTTCTCCAGCAGCTTGCCCAGGAAGGGAGTGATGGAGATTGAGCGATAGTTAGCCGTGCAGGAGGGATCGGCAGAGGGTTTCTTACAGTGAGGGTTCATAAGGGAGTGCTTCAGGGGGGATGAGAAGACTCCAGTGGCGAAGGAGTGGTTGCAGAAGTCAGGCAGGGCAGGAGCCTGGGTGACAATGTGGAACTTGATGGTTTTGGAGGAACAGGGGTGAACCTGTTTTGATGAGACTTTCATAGATCGGATGTGTCTAGAAACCTTGACAGCGGAGAACTAGGGAAAGGCAGAGAAGGAGGGAGGAGAGGTGGCTGCAGAAGGGCCAGAGGAAGAGCAGGGAGTATAGCGAGCGAGGGGAGGGAAGGAGAGTGAGGACAGGATGTCCTGAGTTTTAGAGATGAAGTGAGAAGCTAGTGCCATGCAGAGGGCCTGGGAAGGGACAGGAGAGGTAGAGACTGCGGTAGGATTGGCCAATTCCTTGCAGATTTGAAACAGTTCAGCTGAGTTGTTAGATGCCGCCGAGATGCGGGCTTGGATATGAGCTCTCTTTTGATGAGGACAGAGAGCCGGTATTGCCTTTGGAGCAGGCGGCAGGCCAGTTTGACAGAGGATGTACAAGAAGCACGCCATTTCCTCTCGGCCACCCTGCACTTGCGTTTTAGGGTGACGAGGTCTGATTCATACCAGGAGTTGCACTTGGCTTTGGGCTTCAGGCGGGTCCTCATGACATGGGCAAGGATATCAAGAATATCAGATATAGCAGAGTGGAGCATGGTGAGGGCTGTGTCAGAGTGAGAGGGGTAGAGAGGGTGAGCTGGGAGGAAAGGAGAAAGTGATCACTCCAGGAGAGAGGAGTGGTGAGAGGGACAGAAAGGGGAAGGTCTGAGGAGATCAGAACATCCAGAGTGTGCCCTGTAGAATGTGTCAGGCCAGAGGGGAGAATAGTGAGTGAAAGAGAGTCGCAGAGGTCGCAAAAGAGTCCAGAGGGAGGACAAGAGGCATCCAGGTGGATATTGAAGTCTCCAAGAAGGAGGAGTTGAGTGGTCGAGACCAGGAGGGAAGAGGAGAGGTCAGCCCACTCAGTGAGGAAGGGGGAGATCTGACCAGGTGGCCGATAGATAGTAGCCACAGTAAGGGAATAGCTAGGGGATAGAGAGAGCCTGCAGACGAGGCATTCAAAGGAGGAGTAGGCCTGTGTAGGAATGACAAAGGCAGGAATCCACTCGGGTAAGATCAGAACTACACCCCCTCTGGAGCGGTCGGACCTGGGCATGGAGAGGATCCTGTTGCCATTGGGTAGGAGTGTGTCAAAGCTTGTGACAGAGCGGGCCATGAACCATCTCTCGGTGAGGCCCGAGGACATCTAGGTCAAGTTCTTCAAGAAGGCGGCAGATGTCGGAGGAATGTTTGACAGCTGAGCGAGCATTAAGAGGGGACAAGGTAGCTGAGGAGGAGGCAGCCGGCGGAAGTCAGGAGGCCGTGTATTGGAGCGAGGGGACAGCAGGAGAAGAAGGGAAATTGATGAGGCGCAGGAAGCATCTATCAAAGAGGTGAAGGTTGGCCTGATGGCCTTGGACCAGTATGGCCCCATATGAATAAACATTAATGATGACCTTAGAGGAATGGAAGGCAGCCAGGAGGTCATCCCACCGGGTGTCGCCATTAATGGGAGAGGAAGAGAAAGGAGAGAGCACACAGACCATATGTAGGGTCTATAGGTCTGGCGAGGGAATGATAAAGAGGATGTCAGTGAGAGTTTCCTTGGAGGAGGCACTGGAGGAGGCACTGGTATAGGTGTCAGCGATCGGGAGGCCTGGGTTGGAGACCAGAATATCCTTTTTAAACTTCTTCGTACCAGATTTCGTGAGGAGGGCAGGATAGTCAATAGAGAAACAGTTAGAAAAGAGATACACAGAGCACCATAGAGTAGGAGGGGTGAGGAGAGAAGTGGAAGGGGGAGGGGAAACACTAGGGAAGGACATCGAGCAGGATGCAGGCAGACGAGACAGCGAGGGGCAGGAAGGTTGATAAATAGGACAAGACAACAACACTCAGGATTAAGAACTATTCAATTGTGCATTTTTGACAGGGGGAAAACCACCTAAGTATGAGAATCCTGCATAGAGGGAGAAAGGCCTAGGTTTCACAATGCAATTGTGGGTACTGATACAGTGCAATTTACAAACGCAGGGGGGAAAACCCACCTAAGTTTGAGATCCTGAATAGAGCGAGAAAGGCCTAGGTTTCACAATACAATTTTGGGTACTGATACAGTGCAATTTATAAACACAGGGGGGAAAACCACCTAAGTTGAAAACCACCTAAGAGTTGAGTGTCATAGCATAAACGTGATGAGACATTCCAAAAGAAGTGATAATAGGAGCAAGTAATGATATATAAAGTGAAAATAGAAATGGACCCAAGACAGAGCCTTGGGGAACACCGTGTTCAAGGGGAAGAGGTGAGACAGTTTTCCCATCCCAGGAAACTGAAAAAGTTCTATTAGAAAGGTAAGAAGAAAACCAGGAGAGAACAGAACCCTTGAAACCAAAGGAAGAAAGAGAGTCAAGTAAAGAGTGATTCACAGTATCAAAAGCAGCTGATAGATCAAGAAGAATGAGACAATTGGATTGTTTAGAATGGCGAGCAGACAGAAGAGCGTTAAGAACACACATTAGTGCAGTCTCAGTGGAGTGTCAGGGACGAAATCCAGACTGAAAATAAGGAAGAAGAGATAACTCATTAACAAAAAAAGAGATTTGGAAGTAAACAAGACCTTCGAGGAGCTTAGATAAGTAAGGAAGAAGAGAAATGGGGCATAAATTAGAAACAACAAGAGGGTTGGCATTGGGTTTTTTTAGAATAGGAATAATAATAGCATGTTTGAACGCAGTAGGAAAAGTAGCTGTGGAGAGACACATATTAAAGAATAAGACAAGAAAAGCTATAAAAGAAGGATAGATTAAAGGAATGAGAGCAGATAGAATAGGATCCATAGGAGTGGCTGTGGGATAAACTTTGTCCAATAAAGGAGTAACATCAGAATTTGATACAGGAGCAAAGTCGGACAATAAATGTGAAGGTTTAGGAGGAGGGGAAAAGACAATAGAAGAGGAAGGTGGGTTGGTAATGTCCTGACGGAGAGAATTAACCTTAGAAGAAAAGCAAGAAGCAAAATCAGAAGCAGAGAAAATAGAGTTAATAGAAGGATCAGGAGGAGGGGCAGAAAGAAGATGAGATAGGGTTTGGAACAGACGCCTTGGGTGATCAGATTGAGAATGAGCAGAGAAATACATATGTTTGGCAGATTTTAAACAGTTATTATAAAGAGCGTGATAAGAAAAATAAGCAGAATAGTTTGAAGGAGCCAACATCTTTCTAGACGCATGGAACAAAGATGGGAAGAAAGCCATGGTTGGGCAGGTTTGCAAGAAGGTCTGAAAGCAGAAAGAGGATATAATTGATCAAGATCTAGCAAAAAAGTGGATGAAAGTGTAGAGGCGTCTCGTCGGCAGATAGTGAGCTGAAATGAGGAAGAGAAGGAAGACTAGTAACGCAAATGTCGTGAAAAAGTGATGAATTGAAATTACGTAAGTTAGAACGATGGAATGTGTTAGGCAAGAGAGGACTAGGAGAAACATAAGAAGTTGGAGTAAGTAGAGATACAGAGAAAAGGGAATGATCAGATAAGTAAACGGGTAGAGTTGACACAGAAGTAGCAGTAAAAGATGAGAGAAAAATTCAATCAAGTGAAGAACCGGAATCATGAGCAAGAGTGAATTGAAGACAGATGGAGGTTGAAATCACCTAATAAAACAAGCAGGGTAGGGCTCGGAAGAATGTGACACAGAAGGTGGTCAATGTCGGCACAGAAAGTGCTGAGAGGACCAGGAGGGCGATAGATAAGAAGAATAGAAACAGCATGAGGAGCAGTACAAATCTTGTAGATAAATTCAAAAGAAGCATACAAGGGTGTATCAAGAGGAAATGGTAAAGAGATATAAGAAGAACGGAGAAGAATGCCAACGTCGCCTCCACGGCCAGTAGAGCAAGGAACATGTGAAACAGAAGACAAGGATGTAGTGAAAGAAGCAGCCACTGTGGAGTTATGAGGAAGAATCCAAGCTTCAGAAATACTGAGGAAATGAAAATGTAGTTGTAATAATAAGTGCTGCACTGCAGATGACTTATTGCATAGGGATCTTGCATTCCAAAGGCCCAAATCAATGGCAGCTGAAGTGTCAGTGAGTGGTGGGTAGATAAGGTTATGATTCGTACATGAGTCATTGAACTTGCTGGCAGACCGTGAGCTATCAGAAGATAAATGAGTAGATATTGTAATGGTCATGAGGAAGTAAAACAGTACCTCGCTTCATCGGTCCAATGATGGCGAAGGAGGCTGTCATTGCAGGAGGTGGCTTGGACAGAGAGCAGAGGGGCCCTAAGTGGGAGGAGAGGAGAGAGTGGTCAGACCAGGAGAGGGGGGTGGTGACCGGGTTAGAGATAGACGTAGAGGTCAAGAGGGAGGAGGCGAGGTTGGCCCATTCAGAGAGGAAAAGAGGGATAGGGCCAGAGGGCCTGTAGATGGTAGCGGGGGTGAGCGAGAGAGTAGGAGAAACCCCAAGTCTACAGATGAGGTATTCAAAAGAGGAATAGGAATGAGTAGGTATGATAGAAGCAGGGACCCACTCGGGGCAAATCAGGACCACTCCACCTCTGGGCCAGTTGGGCCTGGGTTTGTAGAAGAGTTTATAACCATTGGGAAGGAGAGTGTCAAGAGCAGTGACAGATCTGGCATTGAACCACGTCTTGGTAACGGCGATAATGTTGAGGTCAAGGTCTTCAAGAAGGAGACACGTGTCAGAGGAGTGTTTGACAGCAGAATTAACATTCAGAGAAGCTAAGTTAAGCTGATTACCACCTTTAAATGTTTTCCGACGAGGGATACAGGGGTATGGTACTCCCGTCAGTGGTGGTGGAGAGGTTAGAGAGGAGGAAGTTGGAGTAGCAGGGAAATAGGGGAAGTTAAAGAGAGAGGGCAGGTAGAAGGAGAAGAGTTGGTTGAGAACCTTGAGCCATTATAGGGCCACTGTGATAGACATTAATGGTGTAGCTAGAGGATGAGAAGTATGCCAAGAGCATTTCCTATCTAGTGCCACTGTAATGAGTGAAGAGGAGAAAATGAAGAGAGAAGAGACCATGTGGGGGTCCATAGGTCTGGGGAGGCGACCAGGAATAAGATGGATGTAATAGCCTGGAAGTAGCATTGACGTAGGTGTCAGCAATTGAAAGACTTTGTTAATTTTTTTTGTTCCAGACTTCGTGAGAAAGATCGGATAGTTGATAGAGTAGTAGGTAGAATATATAGGGGAGCTAGAGAGTGCCGTCTGAGTGGTGGGGGAGCGAGACAGACAGGTGAGCTGCACAGTGCATGAATAAACTCACCAGGCAGCCGAGCAGCCAAGTAGGACAGATGGGGGAGGTGTTTTAACAGGATATGCTCAAGGGAGCAGAATTTTAGGTACCCAGATTGGCTGAGTGCTAAAATGCAGCTGAGTCAAGGTAAAAGGCATATCTAGGTGCAAATATCTATTGAAGTACTACAATGCAGCAGAAAACAAAACATGTGCAAGTTAACAGGCACATCTAATTCCACTATGCATCAAAGCACTAAAATACAGCAGAAAACAGTCAATGCACAGGTTTAAAGGCACATCTAAGTTCAACTATCCATCACAGCACTAAAATGCAGAAGAAAACAGTCAATGCACAGGTTTAAAGGCACATCTAATTTCAACTATCCATCAAAGCACTAAAATGCAGCAGAAAATAGTCAATGCTCAGGTTTAAAGGCACATCTAAGTTCAACTATCCATCACAGCACTAAAATGCAGAAGAAAACAGTCAATGCACAGGTTTAAAGGCACATCTAATTTCAACTATCCATCAAAGCAATAACAAATAGCAGAAAATAGTCAATGTGCAGGTTTAAAGGCACATCTAAGTTCAAATATTCACCAAAGCACTAAAATGCAGTAGAAAACTGTCAATGAGCAGGTTAAAACACAGAGCAAGAACACATCATGAATATGGCGGCACAGCCACAAGTAAGGAGAACATCAGCATGGAAATCAAAGAAGGCAATGAGGCCTAACAAGATATAAAAAGGCAAACTCAATTGAAATGAGCTCTGTGAAGTAGGCCTGGAAGCTAAACGATGCTCAAGGAGAAAAAAACAAGGGGGTAGATGGTAGGAAGATGCAGCAATGTGAAATAAAGCTGCTGGGTTTGAAATACAGCTGAATTGAGTATCAAGACTCTGGGAAAACAACAGTGATTGTAAAACAGAAGATATAAATCGTATCTAGATTCGAAAGTCCACAGAGGTTTTAAAAAAAACAGCTTTTTCCTGGGGCCAACAACTGTTTACTGGCACGGCTCAGGACGTAAATACAGAAGTAGAGCTAATAGGTAGCAGATTGGAGGAGTCTGTGGGTACACGGTGATGCATCAGCCTTCAGTCATGAGTACATATTTGTGAAGAATGAATGTCAGTGGTAGCAATTCCAACCACATAACAGTGACAACTTGATCACAATGTCAAGTGCAATGCTTGACATTTTCATAAAAAGATTCATAATAAAGTTCTTGATAACTTTATTTCTCGTACTCAGTCTTTATTACCTTGAGTTGTTCACAAGTTCGTATTTGACTATCATAAATAGGAAGCAGATGATTAAGAGGTCTGCCTAAGTGCGTGCAAGGGAAAGACATTCTGTGGCTTATCTATAGGGGCTCACCTGCCAGTGGGGTGTCAGTGAACTCCTGGTGTGGGCATCAGGTGGTGAAATTCACTTACTCCCCATGGCAGCACCATCGCAGACAAGTATTAAACCTGTTTCTTATTATAGCCCCTCCCAAGTTTATGCTTAATGCTAAGTCCTGCTAATAATTCAACACAATCTGGTATTGTGGGAAACCTGAAGGTACTCTCACATCTGCTTCCCAGGGATATTCTTTTCAGGTGGTCAGAAAAAGGCCATTGCATTTGGTTCCCGATCCTGGGGTTGGACAAGCAAGGGAGGATCACCTGGGTGGAGGGTACTTGGGGATTGGGGAAAGAGTTCCTGAAGGAGACACATTGTATCCCCCTTTTCTAACACTGACCTACCCTACCCTCCCTCACTCTGCATGGGATATTGTAAATCTTATCCCATCTTTCCCTACAATTTCCCACCAAGTACTGTGAAGAGGAAGAGGCAGCTAAGGGCAGTGCAAACTTCCTTTTGTAGACAACACTCTAGTACTGGGATGAAGAAGAGGGGCCTGGAGTCATCCAGTATTCAAGATCAGGCATGTCACACTAACCGGCATGTAAAGGGTCAGGCAATTGAGTCTAAGCCTTTTCACCTGCAGCAAGTTAATAATGAACAAGAGTTTAAAAGATGGAACCCAAAACCATGCAGCAGGAGAAGGGGACAAGACAAGGATGTCGAGATGCTGGCAACTATCCCGGGAGTCCTGCAAGAGAGACTTTTCAGGACCGGGAGCCTTCACACTGGAAGGCAGACAGCAGGCACTGCCATACAACAAAGAGTCTAGAACACCATCCACACCAATCCTGGGTGCAGCTGGAGCTGTGGAAGCCTCTGGGACCTGAGGGGACACAGAACGCTTGTGGAGAAGAGTACAGAGGCCAGTATGTTCGAGGAGACATGCCTGGCAAACTGGCGGTCTGTTCCACAGACACAGAGAAGACAAGCAGGAGGCATTGAAGCTGACAGGAGAAGCAGCAAAGAACTGGTATGTGTCAGAGGACTGTGGGGAAACCGGAGCACTCTGAGGGGCCCTCGAATAAGTAACAGTCCTCCATCACAAGCAAGTGGTAAGTACATTGAATAACGAATGAAAAGAAAAATACTAGTTGAGTGAATGCTGAATGGTGAATACATACTTAAAGTGAAATCAACACATCGAATATCAATACTGTGAGCAGAGTTAAAGTGTATGGAGAATTGAGCAAACACTTCAACATTCTAAATACCAATGTGAGAAAGAGTCATAACAACAAAGACTGATGCAAAAGAGTGTTATATTAAACAAACATTGTGAGCAGAGTTAAAGTGTATAGAGAATTGAGCAGACAGTTGAACATTCTAATTACCCACATGAGAAAGAGTCATAACAACAAAGACTGATGCAAAAGAGTGTTCTATTAAACAAGGAGATTCCAAGTGTGCAAAGTGAAAGCCCAAGGCAGAAGAGCCTGTTGGGGGCCCAATAGCTTTGGGGAGACTTATGGTTGTGTAACCTGCGATAGGTGACAACAAGGTCTGACAATTGCGTACAGACCAAGATGTCTCAATTTTTGAACTTTACAGACATCAGGAATCGAGTCAAGCGAAAGTATAGGGCTACGGGTTGCGTGACCTGTGATGGGTGGACCATGTGGTCTGACAACTGCGCCTAGACCAGGAAACCCTGAGTGGAGAACAAGCTATAAAGAATTGTGAAACAATTGGTGAAACGAACCAGAAGGTGGGTTAAATGGACCCCGTGTTTTCTTTTGTACTTTGAGCAGAGGAAACCAGCGTGAGCTCTATGTTGAAGTCTTAGTGGAGGTAACCCTGGGATTCAACCAATAGGAGAACATTGTCTTGGGCAAGGGAGTCCCAGGGCCTCTTTATTGTGTGAACTCTGCTGTGTTTAAACTTGGGGAAGGGAATCCCAAGACCTCCTCTTTTCATGAACTGTGGCCCATTTGAACTTGGAGAAGTTAATTGCCGAACTTTGTTGAACATTATTGAAATCCACCTCAATTGGAACTATATTGACCTTGGGAAAAGGGAACCCAAGAAGAACTCAAGCTGAGAACAGCTTGGCCTTTACTTTGTTTTTCTGAGAAGATTTACACACCATGTTTAGTTATGCAAGTAAGACGGAGATCCTTCTCATTGGGAACTCTGCTCCAGCTTTCCCTCTCTCATTCTGGCCACCCTCCTTAGCCCCTCTACCCTTGCTTTCGTGAGAGGCAAAAAACCTTGGTGTCATCTGCGACTCTACTCTTGCCTTCTCTCCTCACATCACGGACCTTGCCAAAAAGGCCCACTTCCATCTGCACCTCCTCAGAAGTATTATTTCTTTTCCCATTTTCCCCCAGAAGCACAGGGTCACAAGAGCCCTGGTGTTCTCTCCAGGCTGAACTACTGCAGCAGCCACTTTCTCAATCTGCCTACCTCTACACTTCACCCTGCAACTAATCCAGAACAGGGCTCATGCTTTGGTAACACAAGACCTCTGCCCTGGCTCCTATGTATGGCCTTCTCCCATTTGGCCATTTGCATTCCTACGTAATTGTACAAAGGTATAGCTAGATACATTTATATCTGGGAGTCCGTGTGTGTTCCCCACCATGCCTGTGAATTAGAATGTAGTAATCAAGCAAGAGAAGGGGGCTTGTTCTGTGTTTCCAACACAGCCTGCGAGGATTCATGCCTACTCTCAAATACAGTGTTAGTTCATGTTATAGGTATCATACATATGCAATGTATTCTACACAACAATATCATAAAGCAAATGGTAGGTTTCCCTCATAAAAACTTCCACAATGCATATGTCTCCCACCAGTCACTTCCACCCATGCGATTACCCTCTCCCCCATACACCAACCCCTACATGTTCCACATGTGTTAAGTATATTTTCTGCATTCTAAATCACTTGAGAGGGGCTGTGATTTGAATGTGCATCCCAACATTGGGTCAATCCCCCTTCCCCAGATTAAAAGCAGGATATTCAATCGAAATAGAAAAGTTCGATTTTGTAAACAAGTTCCAATTATAAAGTTCTTCTTACTCTAAAAATAATCCACTTGGCTTTCAACCAACAGTTTAACTAGATGGCAAGTCTTTATCTCTTCATCTATAGTACAGAGTCCACCACAACCTCTTCTCCTTAGGAATCAAAACACTTCCACAATTCATTATGCAGCAATGGTAATGTTTTGTTGGGATGATTTCACACTGTATCAACAACATTGGTTTTGTCAGAATGATTTCACAACATTTCAAAAAGTACTTTTAGTGGTCTTGGTACTTCTTCTTCTTTACAATCTTTAACCACAACACCTTACTTCACTGACTACTTCCTGTTCCACTCACTTACCAGGACTACCAATAACAAGTCCCTATCCTGGTATGCTCACCTGCCAGGACAGAAAATACTCCTAACACTACTACAGGTACTTCTGTGGTAAAGTTCACGTCAAACCATTTGATAAAGTCATTCACTTTCAACAACATCAAAAAGTGGCTACTTCTTCTGGGAAGACATGCTACACATTGGTACTATTTGTTCCACCATTCCTCTCCTCCTGAATACTTCCTATCAGGAGGGCTACTCTCCTGCCACTCTTGATTTCCCACGTTTACATCAAGCAAATGTTGACAATGGCTCTTTAGCACACTTGCTCTTCTTAGGCTTAGACAATACTTGTTAAGATCTCATCCAACTCAAGCCTCTTCCTCACTCTGGCAATACAGGTTATAATTAGCTTGCTTCAGTGTTGTGCTCTATTGGCTTTGTCAATACTGGTTATTGTTAACTTCTTTTTTAATAATGCCCTCTCTTGGTTTTGACAATGATGGTTATAATTACATTGTTTTAATATTGTCCTTTCTTGGCTCTGGCAAGACTGTTGGCTTTCAGGATAACAATTAGGACCTTTCCTTTCTTGTCTGTCCACAAAGTTCTTATTGCACCACTTCAACTTCTTTTCATCAGTTTGGTTTTCAAAATAAGCACTAGGGTGCCAGTGGGCAATTACGCAGCGTACAGGGTTACTCAGTAACCGGTTGTTGCAAACGCGTCCGGTAGGTCAGCGGGCACAATGCTTTCTGTTTCCTCTGTGGTCTCTGACACAACAAACTCCTTTGATTTACTTCCTGCAGCCTGCACTGGTTCGGTAAGGAGCATTCCTTGCTCCAGGAGCACTCCAAAGCTCGCCTGCCACCGAACCACACTTCAATAGGGGGAATGCTTTTCACGAAGACGCTTCCTGCCACGCAACCACTGCATACAAGGACATCAGTGTTTGAGAGACTCTCGGAACCGGCATCTGCTCTGTAACTAGCGGTGGTTCTGGCGGCTCTGCTTCCCTTCTTCTTCTTCTGCCACTGCAATGTGGAGTCACGACAACCACTCCATCTCCTACTCCTCCTTATGAATTGCACCTGAGGGGGTCTTATATACTCAAAAGTCCCTCTCAGGAGTGAGTCATTAGAACCAATAGATTGCAACTTGCCGTCTAGTGCCTCTGAGTCCCTCTTCCTCGTCCCAGTACTTTGGGCATTGTGGGACTTGAAGACTCCAATGTTCAAATTGCCTTTTTCTTTAAAACTTTCAATGTTACAGTAGGCCATTAAGAGTGTAGGGTCTCTAGGGAAGTTATTGAAGGGGTGGTTCTCCCAGTTCTCCTGACCTAATTCCCTGCCCCCTTGTGATCCTCCTGCAGAACACCACCCCCAAGGTCAGAAAGTGTCTGCCTTTCCCTGGCCACATGAGAAGGATCCCAGGCAAGATTTTCTGGGAGAATCACCTCTGATTCATGACAGCATGTACAGTATGCCATTTTGATATTGGAATATCAGTATGATGAGTGGTGCTCTCTATCTTTTGGGTATATTATATCTATGATTCGTTTCATGATGTATTTGGAAAGTATACTCAATTCCCGCAGCCCAACGCTTGCCACACCTTAACTTAACTATCCTAATCCTACCTGGCCCTACCATTCAGGCATCACTGAATCAAGTCCACATTCCCCCCTACCCACACCTCTCCAGCTGAAATCATTGGGCAAAAAATGGATGCTATGCAGTGGGGCTAAATACTCAGGTGTATGGTAAGATAAAGGGAATTACGCTACTTAGAAAATGGAGTAGAGCAAAATCAAGGTGGGCATACAATGAAACGTTCAGAATGCATCATCACACTAGAATGCACTGCCACCCTTCCACTACTCACAATAACCATAGTAGCTACAAATAGCATGCTTTGGCTCTAGCACGCTGTTGCATTAATTTGCTTTCAAGGGCAACTCGTTTCTAAACATGTGGCAGTGGTCGAGATGAGGCAGGCTTTTTTGCTTGCTAAGCCACCTTGAACCTGAACATTCTCATAGAGATTTCCTGGCCTTCAGCATCCAAGCAGACAGAAAAGCAGAGCAAATGTTTGGCACCACAGTTTTCCAACTTCATTCACCAGCTGGTTCCCTGGGGTACAACCGCAAACAATATGTGCGCATTGCAACCAGCTAAACTTTAATCTCTCTAAAACTCTCCGACAAGTGATTTATTTACATTTACTAGTACACTTTTGTGGCAGGACCATAAAATCACCTAAATAAAACAGGAACATTCTGAAATGTAATAATCTCCACCTCTGTGATTAATATGTATTAACCCTAAACTTTTTATGCAAATAAAAACTGGGCCATATTATACTGAATATGTTTCTTCTGAAGTGGAGGAATAGATCACAGTCTAAAATCAAATGATGATCTATTTGTTTAATTCATGGTGGAAAGAACATCCTTTACAGTGAATGTTATGTCATGTATGCATTGAAAGTGAACTGACATTCTTAAAGGATGGTGTCAGTCGTAATTTGACATTCTGGGCTGTCATTATTGCAGCTCACTTTAGAAATGCTTTGATTTATCACTATGGTATGGAAGGGCAAGGCTTCCTTCAAGGATTATGAAGACACATTTTGAAACATTGGATTATTCTCCTTGGCATGGGCTGATTTAAGACTGGGTAGAGTTTGAGAAATCAATGAAAATGATTAGATTTGGACAAGACAAAGGTTCGAAGAAAGAAGACAAGTTAGCGCTCATTCTGTGGGCCATGGCGGACTTTATGATCCTGGGTGGCTAGCAACACTTCGAGGCATATCATTCAAGTGCCAAATAAGAAATGCATTAACCTCGAGGAAGAGTTGCCCATCACAAGTAGCGCGTGCAAAGGGTGCTTGTGGTTCAAAAGCACAGAGGCATATAATCAGTTTAAGCATTTCATAGTTTGAGAAAACGTTTCTATGTATATTTACGGAACAGGATTTCACTGCCGATGTTCTATTGCACACTATTTACTGTTTTTTTCCGCAAAAATTCGAGGGGAGACCCTGCATTAGTCCCTGCCTTCCTCATCCTTCACCCCGTACCTCTCACCCAAAAATATTGCCTCACTCAAACCAACCATCTATATTTTATGGCAAAAAATATGCGGTGAAACAATGTTTGGTGAATACTTTTCAGTGAAACACTGGGTATTGGGAGGACTAGGACCGCTTATAGTTAAACGATTACCTAGAGTTCTGTTTCTCAAATGAATGCATGATATTGAAGGTGAATTCTTCACCTTTCCTCCAAAACTCATCAAAATTACCACACAGTAATTCTGCCAGTGGTAATTCCACCAAAAATGCCCATGGAGTCCTTTGGACACCAATAATGGGAACTAACAGTGCCCTACCACCACTTGCAAACAACCCATGAGACCAAGTTGACTTAATGGTAAATGATTTTGATGGTAATTCAGCAGTATTAAAACCGAATTACCGACAAACTCATAATGAGGCCCTATAGTTCTTGCAATTTACAGTAGATTGAATTAATGCAAAAATAGTTAAAAGTGTGCTAATTATTCTCGCTGTGCATTTGTCCTTTACTATATATAAGAGGTTTCTATTCGCCGATTATGTGAATATTTTAAGGTTAGACTCACCTCTCTTGTATTTCATGATTACTTTTAAAGCCTTTTGTGGATTCCTCTGTTTTTGCATGACTCAGCACTGTAACACATGCCTATTGTCACTGTGAACATTGTTGTTTAAGGAAATATATGCTCTCATAATACTCCTTTGGTTAAATTGGAAACATTCCTTTGAAACAGTTAGATAACCAGCATTAATCTGCTTCTTCTTCTTGTTTAATGAAATTATGCCATATTAACTGTGTGTGTGTGTGTGCATTAAAGTGGCACTGGGCAATTACCGGGTTTCCTCTAACCTGTAGTGTGAGCTATGGTTGCATTTGCCCATGTTACTGTTTAATTTTGAGTAAACTAACTGGGCTCCCTTTTACAAAATGTCATAGGACAGCAAACCCCACAACTTCTCTTCACAGATTATTTGGCAATAATTGCCAAAACCGAACTTGCCAGCCCAAAGGGCCTCATTACTAGGTTGGATGTGCAGGGAAAAAGTGGCAGTAATTCCGTTAGTGCCACCTTTCCTGCACCATCACATTTCTTTCTGGCAGAAAAGAGGGGGATTTACCACTGGCATGATGCTAGAGGTAAATCCTCCACTTTTTCTCCCAAAATAGGCAAAATGACCACTCAGTAATTCCGCCAGTAGTAATTCTGACAAAAATACCCAATGGGGTCCATATGAATGGGGACAAACACTGCCTTACAACCACGGGACCAAGTGGCGGTAATGATAGTTCTGTTTGGCTGTATGCCGTGGATTTATCGCTGTATAAAGTAATGGTATTGGGGAGGAGAGAAGCCCTTAAATCAAAGTATATGGTTAAAACATTTCACAATCTGAGATCTGTTTTTCAGAAAATCTGACAAATGTTCAAGCTGAAATTAGACAATGGGCCTCATAACGAGTTTGGCAGTAATTTGGCAATAAATCTGCCGAATTACCACCAATATTGTTTACTGTTAGCGCTACTTGGCCTAGTGGGTTTACTACAGGAGTTTAATTGGTGGTAAATCGGTGAAATTCCCCATTTTTGGGGGTCCATGAGGATTTTGTTAGATTTACCGCGAGCAGTATTTCTGCCACAGTAAATCCACAGATTTTTTGAGGAAAAGTGGAATATTTACATCAAACTTTTTACTGCAGGTGAATCCTGTACTTTTTCTCCAAACTTGGAATTCATCGTTGGAGTAAAAACAGCGTCTATTCCGTTATCACCAATATATTGTAATGCAATATACCATTGCCATCATGTACTTATATAGGAAGTGTGTCAGTGTCTCCTTTAGAAGCAAAGGCCTTTACATCCAAAATATACCATTGCCATCATGTACTTATATAGGAAGTGTGTCAGTGTCTCCTTTAGAAACAAAGGCCTTTGCATCCAAAATGACTGCAAATACACTTTATGGTGCATACGTTTGGGGGATCAGATCGGGCAAACAATTAGAGGCTATTGAGACGAGTTCTAAAAAAAAACTCTTGGGAATTAGATCAACAAGGAACATTTTAGTGCATAACGAGGTGTGTGAAGATCGGATTATAGATCATTTCAAACATCTGGTGTACAGAAGGGCTGTCGCCTTGTTGGGATTTGGTCGCAGAATTGCATTTACTTCATGAGCATGAAAGGATTAGTTGGTTAAGAGACATGAGGCAAATTATACGTGCAACTCAGAACCAGGGTTGGTACTGGAATGCTACGAAAATGCCAGTCCAGGCAAAACAAATATTAAGGGGTGCTTACATTCCTGAGAAATGGGAGGGCCTTTGGATTGAGGCCAAGTGGCCAACCAGCAGTGCTCGCTAGACATATATCTGGAAATAACATTGGTTGGTAGGTCTCTGCTAAACCTGTACTTGGTGACTCATTGTGCCCATACGAAGTTGAAACCATAGCTCAGATATATTTATTTGCAGCTGATGGGCATTGTAAATAAATCGGTGGAGTGCAATCATCTTTCAGTTTTACTGATGCATCCAGAGACGTTTCAGCTTGCATGGACATCATTTTATAATTGCATTAAAGACATGAAACAAAATAAAAAAAAATAGGTATCTCTGACAAATGTCCCTATAAGGTAGGGATGGTCGAGTTGTAACCCAATTTCATCAGTCTTTTACCTGCTATTTGGCTGTGTCGAAGTGATTACTAGTTCCCATAATTCACACATGGAGATATGCTAACTATAGATAATTATTAATAGTATTACTACCATGATTATTCTTTTTTATTTATTTTTTATTTATTGAGCATTGACCTAACTTCAGGAAGCAATGGAGTGCAGTACAAATCATAGGGGGAAGGACACAGTGAGGGAAGCAGTGATACAAGTGACTTGGGAGCTAATTTCCGGGTAGGGCGAGGATGGCCAATTGAGAAGCAAAGGATCTACAAACAACCAGGGGAGGAAACAGGGGAATAAATCACCCAGTCTTAGTTTAGGTGGTGAATGTGGAGGGTCTTGAGCTTCTTCCTGAAAAGTAAAAGCAAGGGGGCAAGTCTTCTGTTGACAGGGAGGAGGTTCCAGAGTTTGTAGGTGTATGCAGAGAAGGCTGCTTTCTGGTTCTTTCCTTCATACACTGGCAGAGTTTAAGTCTGCACATCTCCTTACATCTGGTGGATCACAAGCCTCTGGAGATGCTAGGTTTCTCAATGTGGTAGCTTGGGGACTTCAGAGAGACAGCCTTGTAGATGATGCAGCAGGATTTGAATATGAGACATGCTTTCAGCTGGAAACAATGTGGTAAGATGAGGGTTGGGTGTGTGTCATTTTATGAGCTTGTGCATCATTTTATGAGGTGTGCTGCATAATGTAAGGTACATGTCAGGGGTGCTAGGATAATGGCTGAAAGGTCTTCTAAAATAGAATCGCCACTGTCCAGCCGGGGGGATAATTAAGGCTTGGACAGTAGATCAGCATGTCTTTGCTGTTGCTGGAATGAAGGGCTTGATTTTCTGCAGGTGAGAAAGTTAGTAGCAAGCAGTTTGAGTCTTCCTTGCTATCTAATGTTTGAAGGAGAGGTGTCTGTTTATGTCACACCCAAGAGATGTGGATCAGATGGCCAGCTGGGGGGTGGGGGGGTGAATCCCTCAAGGTTCTTAGCAGAGAGCCAGGTATGGATTTCAGGTTGGTCATTGCTGTTGACCAGCAGTAGGAACTCAGTCTTGGAGGTGCAGAGATTCACTGGACATTCAGTACTGGATCAATGTGAGGCAGGCCGTGTGCCTGTGGATTTTTTGGAATGAGGATATCTTAAAGTAGAGCTGTGTCGTCAGGGTGCAGTGTTTGATTCTTGAGAAGCAGGAGGATTTAGCTGGTCTTGGGGGTTGAGGGGAAGATGCCTTGAGTTAGGGAGCTATTGATGATTTTCAGGTAAAGGACTAGTGCTTAAGTTGAAAGTGTATTGAGTATGGATCGGTGGAGGCTGTCATTGGCATACAATGTGGAATTTAGGGATGCTGGGGTGACATTAAGTTCTTCCATAATGATTGTCTTAAAGAATGTCCAGGTAATTGTGGTTTTGTGAGATGGAATGTGTTGTGTGCTGTCAGTTGTGGTGTTATCGTTGCTATGTTGTCGGATCATGCTGAACTTGTTGTTGAAAGAAGAGTTGATGGTGGAAGATTTTTTGATGGAGTGCAGTATGGGTGGGTTGGGCAGAGGGTTTATGCAGTGCATGATGACTTTGAAGAGGGCGCTGCTTTCATTGTTGGACTTGACTATGGTGTTTTGGTAGTAGTTGGCCTGGCATTGGTGATCAGTTTTCTGCATGTGGCATGCAGTTATTTGAGCAGGATAAGGTTGGATGCTGCAGTATTTCTGCAAAGTCTTTTCTTATTTTCTGACAGTTCTTTTGTTGACTTCTTGAGAGTACCAGGGTGTGGAAGGTTTATACTTGAAGGTGTGTTTATTAACTGGGAAATTGTCCTTGCATAGCAGAGAGTCCAGAATGCCACCATACTGCTCTAAAGGTTTACGGGCCAGAGTACTGAGTTGTGTCAAAACTGCTTTCATCATCTCACCATTAGAGTGTGAAAAAGAAAAAAAATCTTTAGTGTAATCAGAGGTTGCTAGAACAGGAGCAGTGGAGATAATATCTTTCAGCTCCTGGAGACTAGTAATCATCTCGTCAGTCCAAATAATATATGTTTTTGTCTATTGTGCTTCTTTGAGGGCCTGCATCAAGGGTTGAGTGTATGACATATGATAAAAAATCCATTCTCGACAGTAATTACACAAGCCAAGAAATGTTTGCATATCTTTAACCGTCACTGGCTGAGCAGTAACGCGCAACGCTGCAGCAAGTTCTGGTCACTGTTTTACCATGGAATGAAATCAATTGGCCCAAATACAATACCCCCTGCTGACAATACAGCAACTTTGCTCTGTCCACCTTATATCCTTATATCCTTCGTCAGCTAACAATTGTAACAAGGCAATGGAGTCCTCCTTGTACTGTTGATCAGTAGTACTATACACCAATAAATCCTCCTTGTATCAAATAATGGTGCTGGGAATGTGAATATTCCCTAAGTCTTCATGTAAATCTCTAGTGGAAATTCTCGGGGACTCACAGTACCCCTGAGGAAGTCTAGTGTGTTGGAATTGGCTCCTGGCTAATGTAAACGTTCTCAGGTATTGAGAGTTTAGATGCAAAGAGACTGAAAAAAAGGCATTTTTCAGATCCACCACAGTAAAATGGGTTGCCTCAACTGATTTATTGCACAATATTGTAGCAGGGTTTAGAACCACACAAAACTCTGCTTGCACTACATCACTGAGGGGGTGAAAATCCTCAATCATCCTCCAACTAGCCCCCTTTGATTTCTTCACTGGGTAAGTAGCCGTGTTCGAAAGAGAATTGGATGGTAATATAATACCCTATGTCTATGTCTATGTGCTTATAACACACCGTAAGCCCGCAGGCATCAGGGTGTGGTGTTACCAGTGGTGTTGGATCCACAGGTAGGAACTATCAGATTTTAAAGTCCCTAACAGATTAATATAAGTGGCCTGAGTTACTTTGATTACTACTGTAATAAAAAAAAATTCAGAGCCTTCCAGAACCTGAGACAGTTATCTTCCTGTCTCAGGGCTAAAGGTAGCTCATTCCAATATTTTGCCGCCTTGAAAGGGAAAGATCTCCCTCTTCCGGTTGCCCTCTTGGCCTCAGGAATGTTTAATAGACCCATGTCTGCCGATCTCAGGCATCTTTGGGGCAGGTACAATGAAAATTGTCTTTTGAAATAAGACGGTGCCTCCCCTAAGAGGCATCTATGTACTATCGTCAGCGCCTTGAACTTGACTCTGTCCTCAATTCTGAGCCAGTGCAGTTCTTTTCTTGCTTCGGATATGTGGTCTCTGTATTTTTTATTCTTGATGATGCAAACTGCATCATTTTGCATTACTTGGCACCTTACTAACTATTTCTTGGATGCTCCCAGTAACAAGGCGTTTCCATAGTCTAAACGGGACATCAGGATTGCTCTTGCGATGGTAGCTGTGTTGGTCTCATTTATGAATGGTCTAATAGCTCTTAAAAGACGTAAGTAGTACATGTTGTTTTTGTACAGGTAATTAGCCTGTGCTTCAGCACCTACTGACGCTTCAACCATCATCCCCAGAGTTTTTACTTTGAACACTACTGGTATGATGGCTTCTTTGATATGGAAGGTCTTGTATTGGGAGTCAAGTTTGGATCTGGCCTGATATGATCCAAAAACCATTAATTCGGTCTTAGTATTATTTAAGCACATCCAATGTCTTTGCATCCAGATATCAATGATATTGTACGCCAAACAAGATTGGAGTTGCTTCTGAAAATGTATCGCCCCAGTGTATTCTCACCTTCCTATCCTTAAGGAAAGATGCTAGCCATGCCAGTGCTATTGGTGAACACCCAGCTGTTTTGTCCAAGGCTGATTGAAGTAGCTGGTGGTCAACCAGGTCAAAAGCTGTGCTGAGGTCTAGTAACATAAGTAGCCCTGGTCTGGCTTTCTCTATCAGCTCCAGCATATGAGGCTGTAAGTCCAACATGGCTGACTCTGTGCTGTGGGCTGCCCGGAAACCCGATTGCTGTACATGTAGTACGTCCGATGCTTCCACGTGTTTCTGTAGCTGATTTGTGGCTATTTTGTCTAGCATTTTCAATATAAAATTGGAATTGGTAATGGGACGAAAGTTGCTGGGATCCTTGGGGTCCAGACCTGCTTTCTTAACTAGCAGGGTTATAGTTACCCTTTTAATACCTTCAGGAACTGATCCCTCTGTGAAGGAGGCATTAACTAACCTGGTCAGGATGGGTGCAAAAAGTTCTTTGTGATCTAGGATGATCTTAGGTGGAAGGATATTTTCGGCACAAGTGGTTGGCTTCATTGTTGACATCACCAGGCATAGTTCTTCCTTGGTGACTGCTAAAAAATTGAAGCTCTCTCTCTCTTTAAATGTGAGGTTTTCAACCGGCGGGATTAATATCTTGGTGGCGGTTCTAGCTAATATGATGTTGTTCCTGGCTTTTAGGATTTTTGCAGCAAAGCCCTCTTGTACCCTGTCACAGTCTTCCTTAGATGGGGTATGTGGAGGTGAGAGCATCTTTGGTTTTTCCATATCCTTGAGTATTTCAAAGAGTTTGCTAGTCGAATTGTGGGCTGCCTCTATTTCTTTATTAAAGTAACTAGATTTGGCTTCTTTAACTGCCTTTCTGTACGCATGGTCGGCGCGCTTCCAGTCCTCCCTGTTTTCCTGGGTTTGATTTTTTCGCCATAAACGTTCCTTAGCACGTTTGACTTGTTTGAGTTTATTGGTCTGCTCATTAAACCATTTGGATTTATTATTATTTTTCCTTACAAGCTTACTTTTCAATGTGGCATACTTGTCTACCATCACTTGCACATGTTTATTGTATTTCCTTAACATGTGTTTGCAGTCATCATTGTCAGTGTCACACTGATGTAAAAGAGCCATTATGGTGTCATAAATTCCCTCCTCCACTGCCTTTGATAAAGGGTACTGTTTAACTATGGGCAACACAGCACCTTCTTTTAATGTTATATGTATTGGTGCAACACTCAGTAAGTGCCCTACATCATCCGGGTTATTCGTCCACAAATTGACAGGCACTTGGGACAAATCTTCTGAAAAAAAAGGGGTCTTTCCCTACAAGTAACACAGAACATGAAACATGCCTGTATTGTGTCATTATTTCACAGGGAAAACATACCTCCAATATTATCTCCCCCTCATAATCTTTTTCTTCAAAAAGTTCCTAATTTTGAGGCATCTTTCAATGGTTGGGTAGGATCAATACACAAACATTTTTGGCCCACTCCACATTATCAGAATCAACTGCTATTACAATGACCCTATCCTTCTACACCAGAACTCCTATGTCAAGCATGATAATTGTTCCTGCAATTACTACTTGAGGATGGGCTGGCCTAAACAAAAATGTAGAGGGTACTCACCAGCAATACTTGTTGGCTACCTGTGGCACTGCATTACAAAGTATTGCAGTGCCGTCTATGAACAAATCAGGAGTCACCAGTATTTCTCTCACTGCTGAATCAATGCCCAGTGCATGTATGGTCAACATTACCCACACGGGATACATACCAGGCATCAACCACACCACGCTTCTTTCAGTGAATGAGATGTTCATGTTAAGCTTCCTCAAGATGTCCCTACTCAACAAATTGATCAGGTTTATGGTAGAATACAACAATGGGGCCCACACCTCTCTGGCCCCACTTAATGGGTAATTTTGTGTGTGAATAGAGTGGATTGAACCGCCACAGAGAAGCCCTGCATATCCATTACCTCACCTGACAAAGGGAAATCTCTCTCACTAATGCACAATTTGGTTGCACCATTGTCCACCACAAAAATTAATGGCTTATTGCCTATATCCATGGCCAATAGGGGTTCTGCTTCTGGGTCAGCAGTGACCGATAGGACTGGGCACCCTAAGGCTCTTTGTGCCCTGTCCTAATATGTGTTTGGTCCTGGAAAAATCAATGGATTCCCCAACCACTGCGGCACCCTGATTGTGCGTCACTGTGCCATTAGGTACTACATTAGTATTTGGTATCTTAGGGCCCTGCTGTTGTCCCTGATGTACTGCTTATGGTGGCATGTTACTGGAGCCTGGGACTGATAACTGTGGAAATGGCAGTGGGGGAGTGGGCAGGGAGGCGTGCAATGGTGCACCATAGGGAACTGCTGGGGGTGGCTATCTGTAAGATTAGGGGTATGGGGCTGGACCACCCTGAGGATAGCAATACATTTGTTGTTCAGGTTATGCAAACATTTGCCTACTTCTGCATTCTCTTGAAAAATGGCCCATTCGTCCGCATTTCCAACATTTAGTTGCTCCTTCTTACGGCCCCATTCCTCCAAAACTTACTCACCCTCCCAAGCCCCCCAAATGCCCGCTCTGCCTTGCTGAAACCCCCCAGAAACTCACCTCGATACTGTGGCTAATACCCACCTGCCCAATCATTTCCACCTCCCCACACAGTTACCGATCAAATGTCAGCCTGAACCACCTAGAGCTCTGCCGGTCCTTCTGTCTGATAATTCGCTACAGCCCCTTCTAATGCAACCTTGGATAACTTCTTCTGTACCAGTTTTGCTTCCTCCACTTGTGCTCGCTGCACTATTTCCTTCCTCTTATGTTTCAACCTTTTGCAATGATTTACAATAATAGACTGAATTTCCGCCCAGACCTTTGCCTCAATCCCCACTATCTTGTCAAGTTCCTGTTTCACGACAAAATAAAAGAATGGGATTGCTCAGTCCCAAGAATATACCCTTTCTGCTCTCCAAATTTCCTGCATTTGTAATATGTACTGAGGGTGATAATTGTCATCTTGCATCATCCTCTGCATGATCAAATCAAGATCAGGAGTATCTGGGAATGTGTGCCATAACACCACCCACAATTGAGGCCTAATGTCGTTAAAGTGCGTTCCATCATGACTATCATCACCCAGCTTCACACCCGGATACCCAGTTGTTACCCATATGTCATCAGCCTGATCCCCCAACAGTGAAACAAATAGGCTTTTCAAATCCCCTACAGCCAAGGTCTTGCCGGCCGTTTGCTTCTCAAAAGCATATATCTACTTACCCGCTCCAGCCGTGAGAGACTGGAGTGCCTTTATGAGATTATTTGTATCCAATGGGCCCATGGTATATATTGCGCTCTCCTTGGTCCCTTGTGTAATAATGGAAACTATTCCCCTACTGTCTTCACCACTCTCTTCTTTCCCGTCACCGACCTCTTAGCCACTGCCATGTGCCCATATCTATTTTGTAACGTAGGTCCCCACAAATGTTCTAGTCAAGGGGAAATAACAGGTAGCTGTTCCTCTTCTTCCACCTCATCTGCAGTATCCCACTCCTCTTCTCCCCTTGGGTTCAGTTATAATCATCATCTGACCATATCTTACCATAGTCCCAGCCTTCTGCCTGCCTCCTATTCTCCTACTTCTCCTTCTCTTTATGCACTTCCTTAATAGCAGTGCTGTCTATTCAAAACAAAATATATCCTGCTCTCTATTCATCTGTTCCCACATGTACTCATTTCCCATCTCTATTGTCCATCTTTAATCTGGCTAATTCTTCTTCTACCTTCCTTAACGCATCTACCAACTCCTTCTGTGGTTTTGTGTAATTTCCTTCTGATTCTCTTCCCCTCACAGTAGCAGATGCTGTAGGGTTAAGGGAGGTTGAGATATTGGGCCGGTACGGGTGGTTGGGGAGCTGTATTAGGCAAAATAACATATGTGGGATTTGTGTAGCCTGATGCAGCACACATAGGATAACATCATAATGGGGGCACAGGGCTATCTCTGTGGTGGGTGCAGAGGCAATCAGAAAAGCAGGCGTAGTGATTATCAATGTGCAGTTGGTGGATAAACCACTCATTATCTTAGGGGGATCTATAGGGACATCTTTCAAATCCTCCACCATTTTCCATTGCTCTAGAACCTCCTTCCTATTATTCAATTTTCTCCACTTGTACTTGGCCGCCAAAAATGTGTGACTTAAAGACAGATATGAGCTTCTAGCCCTCAAACTCTCCACCAACCCTAAAACTACCATCAATTTCCTTATAGTCTACAGAGCGCCCAATTCCACCAATCATCCTGACATAGACATTCCTCTGCTCATCACTCCTCTACTGAAGCCTAAAACCAAATTCATCCTACTTGGAGACATCATTTTGGGTTTTAACAACAAGTGCGACCGCAAAGCCACAGCCTTCCACACTGCACTACATGAAATGCAGTTCTCCCAAATTGTCAATACTCCTACTCATGATAAAGGCAGAATCCTAGATTGGATCCTCTCCCTGAATATCAAAATATCCCTTGAAGACATCATTAAAATCTCCTAGTCTGATCACCTACTGGTTAGCTTTAATGTCTTAACCACAGAAGTGCACAACTCACCCACGCTACCACCTATTTCTACCAGGGTGAGAAATACTTGTAAGATCACCTTAGACAATCTGGCCTCTGTCCTCGTCAAATTATTTGAAGCACAAACTATATTGAATACCAACCCTGACAGTTTTGCCCTTTGCTATCACTCCTGCCTAAAATCAGCTATTGATGAAGTAGCGGCACTTAAGTCCAAATTAGTCAGATCTAAAAAACGTAGCAACTCTTGCTTTAATGATGAACTGATCGATCTTAGAAGAAAAAAAAGAGCCATAGAATACCTAACTAGAAAATAAAACCTCTATGGAGTTGACAAACAAACTAAATGGAATCTAAAAAAAATACAAACTCGCAGTCATTACCCACAAAGCCAATACTTTGAATCATTGTATCACGAATGCCGCCTCAATCTGTTCTCAATTCTCAGAGAATTGGAAACACCCATCTCACCTCCTAGCCACACTATCGCTAGTAAAGTATGGTGCACCACCATCTAGAACGCCTTAGCATCCAAAATCAACTCCCTCCAAGTCAAAATCACAACTAAAAGAAAACTACTAACTCTAGCTAATTCTACAAAGCCCTCCCCCAACAATACAACTGACAATATAGCTACATCAACCCAATTTAATTTCACCCCTTTTTACCCAAGACCAGGTACTTAAGACCATCACCTCTCTCAAACCCTCTAATTGCAAATGAGATAATTTTCCTGCCAAACTAGTCAAGATCTGTGCTCCCACCTATTAGTACTAAATGTATTAACTCAAAAATCAGTACTGATTCCATCCCATCAGCTATCAAAGAATCATTGATCACTCCACTACTGAAGAAACCCACACTCGACCCACCTTTCCCACCAACTACAGGCCCATCACCACGGTGCCTTTCCTTCTTAAAATCATTGATAAAATTGCATACACCCAGATACAAGCACACCTTGAAAACAATCACCTGTTAGGAGATAGACAATCTGGCTTTTGCCCTAAACACAGTACAGAGACAGCATTACTAGATCTAAAAAATCAGATGGACGTTATCAGAGACTCAGGGAATCTTTGCTTACTCCTAATACTAGATGTATCTGCAGCGTATGACCTGGTGGACCATGACAAACTCTGCCTAGCATTATCATTTAATTTTCATTTCTCAAAGGAAGCAACCTCCTGGATCAAATCTTTCTTATCAGAGCGCACTTCCAGAGCTGTCATTGGTGAAGTAGCAGCCGACGCTATTCCAGTTCCTCTGGGTGTACACCAAGGATTGTGCCTTTCCCCTACACTATATAATGCCTACACAAAACTGCTCTTTGCAGCATTAGATGATCTGGGAGTTATCTACACAAACTTTGCGGATAATACACAGATACTCATCCCAATCACTGGCAACCAAGACCAGGATTCTATCCTCATAAATAAAATGTATTCTCTCATACAAAACTGGATGGCAACTAACAGCCTATGCCTTAACAGTGAAAAGACCGAGATCCACATTATAGGTTCCCCAGCTCAATTGAACACATTACACCCAGACTACAGTTCTATTACTATAGATGGTACTCCTATTCCTATCGCAAAACAAGTCAACACACTAGGTGTGTACTTGGACTCAAACCTCACCATGAGTAAACACGTCAGCTCGCTAGCTTCTTCCACTGCCTACACAGACAAAATTATTTCCCTCAGTCGACAATTTCTCACCCATCAGAATTGCATTACCTTAGCAAGACCCCTGAGTTAGATTTTTTCAACATACTATTACTAGACACCACCAAGAAGAACCTAACCAAACTACAATTACTGCAAAATAAAGCACTAAGAGCAGCACTTGGAATCCAAAAAAGGGACCACATCTCACAGACTAGGAGAGAGGTACACTGGCTACGTATACTAACGAGAATACTTCACAAAATGCTCACCATCACACATAAATGCATCTCCCAAAATGCCCCCACTTATCTCAATCATTGTCTCACTCATAAAACTTCAACCAGATATCTAAGATCAAACTCTAGCACTCACTTACTCATACCTCGCTTCAAGACTTCAAGAGCAGTTAGCTCCAGTTTTACTGTAGCAGCTTGAGAATTCAGAACTCTATTCCACTAAACATAAGCAATAAGCCTTCCCGCACTCACTTCAAGAAACTGTTAAAACCTGGCTATTTAACAAATTCTAATTTGTCCACTCTCAAATACATTCATAAGTGCCCTGCCCACCACTCTAGTGTAACCATGGTTCGCTCATTTTCTTACTGTCACTATGTACTTATACTGTAATGTTGTTAATGTTTTTATTCTCACATGTATTTACTTCCCATGTAACCAGTAAGCTTCATAGTAACCTTGTAACCTATGCTGTGATACCTATGGGTTTGGGCGTATTATCAAATGCAATAAATAAATAAATAAATAAATAAATAAATAAATAAATAAATATGTCTCTGTCATGTGTTTCCTGTTCTGGCCATGGCTTTCATCCCTCCTTTCATTTCTGCTAGCCATTCCTTATGATATTTGAGATTTCTTTCTCGATACAAGGGAAGAGCTTTACAAATATATTCCAAGGGGTGCCGGCTCCATCGTAGCTGCCCTTTTATAACTGTTATATAATATTACCAACATCCATGCCCCAAACCAGTAGAGCCGTACCCACCCAGTACCCCTCCAACCCTCTCTTCCAGTTTCCTACTGTCAACACCACCCCTTTCCTCAATACTCGTAACATTTCACACTTCCCTCACACCCACATCCACTCAGTGCTGACAAACCTATTTTCACAGAGGCCCTCCCTTCACCTCCACTCACCACAACAAAATAAACAACACCAAAATCACAATAAAAACAACCTTTTTGTTCCTCCACCCCCACTATTTAGGGTGATGAGATCCCAGGCCCACAAGGGCTTCTACCACAACTACTTCTCTTTCTCATGCCCCCTTACACTGGTCAGAGAGATCCCAGACCCACTAAATATACAGGGCCTCTATCCGTATCCTTTTTTCCTCATTACACAGTACTGTCTTCTTCCCTAATAACATAGGAAAGTGTCCTGTTACACCACAGTCCTCTATGTAAAAATCAAATTAACTTATATACAACACCACGTGGTCTCCCAACCTATCTGTCCATTCCTCCCACACTACATAGACACCACTATTCACTCACTCAAAACTCATACTCTCCACCCATACCCCACTTGTTATTCTCCGAAGAAGGTGAAGTTACATCTACGTGTTCACCCATATTCCTCCGTCACTGGGTCCCATCAACGGCCTACACAATCTGGGGATGGCGCCCCGCTCCAAAGAACAGGCAGGAGTTCTGATAAGATGGCTCCTGTAAACCTCTCAAAGGCACACACAAAGGGGACTGGTCACTGCAGGTGGGCACAGTGCCTCTGGATGTCTGTCCAGCAATACTCTGTCCTTGTGGTGGAGTCTGGGATCACTTTGGGGTCACCAATAATGTAGGATAACTCCACAACAACCAGACATAGAAAAAACAACCTGCTAGGGAAAAGCCTTGGTGCACTCTTTTTCGAAAAGAACAAGAACTTTATTTTGTATACAAAAAAGGAAAATGGACACATGGTATTATGAGTCCACTGCTGTAGAGCTCTGTGTCTTCAGCAAAGCGAACATCACATTATAAGCGTGAAAATCGTCACTTATGACGTATTCGATATGCAGTGTTCATCCCCCACCCTCATTGGCTACCGCCTATTTTTACATATAGACCCATCTCCGATTGGCTGTATCATCTTCTCCTCCATCTTCTTCATACATGGGTAACAGCCTCTTCACCTTGAATTACTGTAAAGTGATTGGTTAGACTTTAAAATGCACCACCCTATCTTGAAACCTAACCATGTGATATGCAACTGGTCATCAACATGAACTCAGCAGAAAACTTTGAGGTCAGCCTGGACCTTGCTAACGAAGCAACTCTCTTTTCATCCCAGAAATGCATTCACCCCGATCATGCCTCCAAGCTGCAATCTTATAAGCATTTGCGTCACCCTTTGCTCTCCCTCGTACAAATCAAAGACCTTGTTGTTCTCTGCTCCCCCCTTAATTAGATACTCCTCCCAAGGGATAGGTCTAAATTCCCTGCATGTCCCACACATCCATCCAGTTCATGAAATATTTAAGAGTCGTACTCCTGGCAATCTGGTAGTTCAAATGGAATGACCATTATTCTGGGGTGCGCTGGTGTCCTGAATCTCAGCTCGTGTTTTGGTAACGCAAGACCTCTGCCCTGGCTGATATGAGCATGATCTTTGTACTGGGCCGCAGCTCTTCTCCCATTTGGCCGTTCCCATTCCTACCTAATTGTACAAAGGTCTAGCTAGATACATTTATATGTGGGTGTACGTGAGTGTTTCCTACTATGCCTGGGAATTGGAATGTAGTAATCAAGTAAGAGAAGGGACCTTGTTGTTCTGTGTTTACAACACGGCCTGCACGGATTGAGGCCTGCTCTCACATATGGTATTAGTTCATGTTATAGGTATCACACACATGCAATGTATTCTACATGACAATATCATAAAACAAATGGTAAGTTTCCCTTATAAAAATGTCCACAATGCATGTATCTCCCTCCAGTCACCTCCACCCATGAGATTCCCCCTCCGCCCATACAACACCCTCTACACGTTCCACACGTGTTAGTATATTTTCCGCAATCTAAATCATTTGGAGGGGCTGTGATTTAAAAGTGCATCCCAATATTGGGTCGATTCCCCTTCCCCAGATTCAAAGCACGATTTTCAAACTAAATAGAAAAGTTCAATTTTGTAACCAATTTTGTAACAATTATAAAGTTCTTCTTACTCCAAAAACTTCCACTTGGCCTTCATCCAACAGTTCAACTAGATGGCAAGCCTTTATCTCTTCACCCAAAACAACTTCTTTTCCTTAGGAATCAAAACACTTCCACAACTCATCTTCAGCAATGGTAATGTTTTGTCGGGATGATTTCCCACTGTATCAACAACACTGGTTTTGTCAGAATGATTTCACAACAGTTCACAATGCACTTTTAGTGGTCTTGCCACTTCTTCTTCTTTACAATCTTTAACCGCAACACCTTACTTCAATGGCTTCTTTCTGGTCCACTGACCACCAAGGACTACCACTAAAATGTCCCTATCCTGGTATACTTGCCTGCCAAGACAGAAAATAATCCTAACACCACTACAAGTACTTATGTGGTAAAGTTCACTTCAAACCATTTGATAAAGTTTTTGACTTTCAACAACATCAAAAAGTGACTACTTCTGGGAAGACATTCTACACATTGGTGCTATTGGTTCCACCATTGTGATTTACACAGGCAAGGCAGGTTAAAGGCAGGTTATGTTCCTCTCCTCTTGAATACTTACTATCAGAAGGGCTGCTCTCCTGCCACTCTTGTTTTCCCACTTTTACATCAAGCAAATGTTGACAATGGCACTCGAGCACACTTGCTCTTCTTTGGCTTAGACAATTCTTATTAAGATCTATTGAAACTATTGCCTCGTACTAACACTGGCAATACAGGTTATATATAATTGTCTTGCTTCATTGTTGCCCTCTCTTGGCTTTGGCAATGCAGGTTATTGTTAACTTGTTTTAATATTGCCCTCTCTTGGCTTTAACATTGATGTTTATTGTTACCTTGTTTTAATATTGCCATTTCGTGGCTCTGGCAATAATATTGGCTTTCAGGATAACAATTATAACTTTTCCTTTCTTGTCTGTCCACAAAGTTCCTATTGCGCGACTTCAACTTCTTTATATCAGTTTGGTTTTCAAAATAATCACTAGTGGCCAGCGGGCGATTATAGGGTGTACGAGGTTACCCAATATTGGTGAAGTCACTGGTTGTTTCATACACGTCCGTTCGCTATGCTGCCACAGTGCCCTCTGCTTCTTCTGCAGTCTCTTGCACAGCAAACTCCTTTGGTTTACTTCCCGTGGGCCATGCCAGCTGGGGACATAGTGTTCCTTGCTCCAGGAGCACTCTGATGCCCGCCTGCCACTGAAGCACATTTCAAAAAGGGGAATACTTTTCACACGAAGCTTCCCGCGCGCAACCTCTGCATACAAGGCCATTAGGGGAAAAGCTTTCCACAACAATGCTTCCTGCCTTGCAACCTCTGTGTACAAGGCCATCAGGGTTTGAGAACCTCTCAGAACCGGCATCCGCTCAGTAACTAGCGGCACCTCTGGTGTCTCTGCTTCCCTTCTTTTTCTTCTGCCACTGCAATGTGGAGTCAGGACAACAACTCCACCTCCTGCTTCTCCTTTTCACCTGCACCCAAGGGGGTCTTATCTACTCAAAAGTCCCTCTCAGGTGTGGGTCATTAGAACCACTTGATTGCACCTTGCGGTCTAGTGCCTCTGAGTCCCTCTTCCTCGTCCCAGTACTTTGGGCATTGTGGGACTTGAAGCCCCAATGTTGAAATGGCCTTTTTCTTTAAAAGTTTCAATTTTACAGTAGGCCATTAGGGTGTAAGGTCTCTAAGTAAGTTATTGAAGGGGTGGTTCTCCCAGTACTACTGACCAGATCCCCCCCCCGTGTGATCCTCCTGCAGAACACCATCCCTAGGGTCAGAAAGCGTCTGCCCTTCACTGCTCACATGAGAAGGATCCCAGGCCAGGTTTTCTGGGAGAATCACATCTGATTCATCACAGCATGTACAGTATGCAATTTTGATTTTGGAATATCAGTATGATGAGTGGTGCTCTCTATCTTTTGAGTATTTCATATCAATGATCCCTTTCATGATGCATATGGAAAGTATACACTCTCCCTACATCTCAAAGTGTGCCACACCATAACATAACTTTCCCAATCCTACCTGAACATACCATTCAGGCATCACTGAACCATGTCCACATTCCCCCCTTGTCCCACCTCTCCAGCTGAAAGCATTGGGAAAAAAGGAGGATACTATGCAGTGGGGCTTAATACTCAAGTGTATGGTAAGTGAAACTGAATTGCGCTACTTAGAATCTGGAGTAGAGCAAAACGAAGGTGGTGATACACTGAAGCGTTCAGAATGCAGCATTGCACTAGACTGCACTGCCACACTTCGACTACCCAGAATTCCTCTGGTAGCTCCAATGCGCATGTTTTCAATCTACCTCGCTGTTGCAGTAATTTGCTTTCAAGAGCAACTCGTTTCTAAAAATGTGAGAGTGGTTGAGATGAGGCAGTCTTTTTTCCTTGCTGAGCTATCTTGTACCTGAACATTCCCGTAGAGATTTCCTGGCCTTCAGCATCCAAGCAGACGGAAAAGCAGAGCAAATGTTTGCCACCACCGTTTTCCAATTTCATTCACCAGCTGGTTCCCTGGGGTACAACCGCAAACAATATGTGCGCACTGCAACCAGCTAAAGTGTGCTCTCTCTAAAACTCTCGGACAAGTGATTTATTTACATTTACTAGTACACATTTTTGGCAGGACCATAAAATCACTTAAATAAAAAAGCGATAGCAGAATTCGGAAATGTAATAATGTTCACCTCTATTAATAATATGCAATAAACTATTTATGCAAATAAAAACAGGCCCATATTATACTGAATATGTTTCTTCTGAAGTGGAGGAATAAATCACAGTCTAAAAGCAAATGATGATCTATTTGTTTAATTCATGGTGGAAAGAACATAATTTACAGTGAATTTTATGTCATGTATGCATTGAAAGTGAACTGACATTCTTAAAGGATGGTGTCAGTCGTAATTTGACATTCTGGGCTGTCATTATTGCAGCTCACTTTAGAAATGCTTTGATTTATCACTATGGTATGAAAGGGCAAGGCTTCCTTCAAGGATTATGATGACAAATTTTGAAACATTGGATTATTCTCCTTGGCATGGGCTAATTTAAGACTGAGTACAGTTTGATGAATCAATGAAAATGATTAGATTTGGGCAAGACAAAGGTTCGAAGGAAGAAGACAAATTAGCGACCTTCTCTGGGCCATGGCGGACTTTATGATCCTGGGTGGCTAGCAACACTTCGAGGCATATCATTCAAGTGCCAAATAAGAAATGCATTAACCTCGAGGAAGAGTTGCCCATCACAAGTAGCGCTTGCAAAGGGTGCTTGTGGTTCGAAAGCAGAAAGGCATATAATTAGTTTAAGCATTTCATAGTTTGAGAAAACGTTTCCATGGCCCTCATTACAATACTGGCGGTAACCCATGGCGCTATTAGCACCATGGGTGCTGCCGGTATAGTAACGAGTCCGCCAATGTTCAATGGAGAATTACCACCCCATTCCAAGGTTTGCGGGGCGGTAATTCCCCATTGAACATTGGCCCTTCCCCATTCCCATTTTTGACCCATAGGGCTCAATGAGACTGGGGAAGGCGGTAATTACGGTACCGCAGATTGCGGTACCGTAATTACCTCGACAGTTCCTTTGCGGGTCCCTACTTTAACGGCTGGTCCAGACCAGCCGTTAAGGTCGGGTCCCACAAAGGGACCTTGTAATTAGGCTCTAAGGGGTTAACGGCGCTGCAGCCTTTTACAGCGCTGTTAACCCCTTAGCGCCAGGGTCGTAATGACCCCCCATGTGTTTTTAGAGAACAATATTTCACTGCAGATGTTCTATAACACAATATTTACTGCTTTTCCCTGCAAAAATGCAAGGGGAGACCCTGCATTAGCCAGTCTCTTCCTCACCGGTCACCCCATACCTCTCACCCTAAATATTGCCTCACTCAAACCAACCATCAATATTTTATGGCAAAAAATGTGCAGTAAAACAATGTTTGGTGAATACTTTTCAGTGACTAGGACCGGTTATAGTTAAACGATTACCTGGAGTTCTTCACCTTTCCTCCAAAACTCAGCCTAATTACCACATAGTAATTCTGCCACTTGTAATCCTGTGCTAAACCCATGGGACCAAGTGGCAGTAATGGTAAATGATTTGGGTGGTAATTTGGCAGTATTACCACCAAATTACCACCAAACTCGTAATGAGTCCCTAATAGTTCTTGCAATTTACAGTAGACTGACATTAATGCAACAATACTTAACAGTGTGCTAATTTTTCTCGTGGTTCCTATTTGCCGGTTATGTGGATATTTTAAGGTTAGACTCACCTCTCTTGTATTTCATGATTACTTTTAAAGCCTTTTGTGGATTCCTCTGTTGTTGCATGACTCAGCCATTGTAACACATGCCTATTGTCACTGTGAACATTGTTGTTTAAGGAAATATGTGTTCTCATAATACTTCTTTGGTTAAATTGGAAACATTGCTTTGAAGCGGTAAAATAACCAGTATTAATCTGCTTCTTCTTCTTGTGGAATTAAATTATGCCATATTAACTGTGTGTGTGTGTGTGTGTGTGCATTAAAGTGGCAATGTGCAGTTAAGGTTGTATTTGCCCATGTTACTGTTAAATTCCGATATAAACTAACTGGGCGCCCTTTTACAAAATGTCATAGGACAGCAAACCCCACAACCTCTCTTCACCGATTATGTGGCAATAATTGCCAAAACTGAACTTGCCAGCCCAAAGGGCCTCATTACCAGGCTGGATGTGCGGGAAAAATGTGGCAGTAATTCTGTTACTGCCACTTTTCCTGCACTGCCAAATTTCAAGTTTGGCGGAATTACCACCACCGGAATTACCAAATTTTAATTCCACCGATCTCTGGAAGAAATGTGGGGGATTTACCTCTGGCTTGATGCTGGAGGTAAATCCTCCACTCTTCCTCCCCAAATCATCAAAATTACCACTGGATAAATACGCTCGTGGTAATTCCGACAAAAATCCCTAATGGCGTCCATATGAATGGGGACTAACACTGCTTTATAACCACGGGACCAAGTGGCGGTAATTGTAGTTCTGTTTGGCTGTATTCCACTGGATTTCTCGCTGGAATACTGTCAAACTTGTAATGGAGCCGAAAGTGTTTAAGTGTCTTTTCAAAATGTTGTCAGAATCAACGCAGATAAATCCAAAGTAATGGTATTGGGGAGGAGGAAAGCCCTTAAATCAAAGTATATGGCTAAAACATTTGATAATCTGAGATCTGTTTTTCAGAAAATCTGACAAATGTTCAAGCTAAAATGAGACAATGGGCCTCATAACGGGTTTTGCAGCAATTTGGCAATAAATATGCCGAATTACAACCAATATTGTTTACTGTTAGTGCAACTTGTCCTCTTGGGTATACCACGGGATTACAAGTGGTGGTAAAATGGTGTAATTCCCCATTTTTGCAGGTCCATACAGATTTTGGTAGATTTACCGGGATCCACAGATTTTGGGAGAAAAAGTGGAATATTTACATCCAAATTTTTGCTGCAGTTGAATCGTGCACTTTCCCTCCAAACTTGGAATTTGGCGGCGCCGTAAAAACAACAGTAATTCCGTTGTCACCAAAAAAAGTGGTTGTAATACAATCACCACCACTTTTTTACTGCACGGCAGAACTCATAATGAGGCCAAACATACCATTGACATTATGTACTTATATAGGAAGTGTGCCAGTCTCTCCTTTAGAAGCAAAGGCCTTTACATCCAAAATTACTGCAAAGACACTTTTTGGTGCATAGGTTTGGGGGTTCAGATCGGGCAAACAAATAGAGACTATTGAGAACAAGTTCTAAAAAAACTCTTGGGAATTATCAACGAAGGAACATTTTAGTGCATAACAAGGTGCGTGAAGACTGGATCATAGATATTTAAAAACATGTGGTGTACAGAAGGGCGGTCGCCTTGTAGGGATTTACAGGGTAATTCATAGAAATTCGCACAAAAGTGGCGCACGCGACTGGCGCACAGCGTGCCCGTGCGAATGTCTGCGCCAGCTGCGTGTGCTAAAATCGATTTCCGCGCACAGCGTATTCATGGATTTTCGCATCCAAAACCAGCCGTGGCACAGCGACCCTGCAGCAGCGCCAGTTACGCCCCCAAGAACGCCCTCGCGCAAGGAAAAGCCTTCAAAATCCCCAAATAATCGCAAAGGGCTGCGCTAACCCTGGACCAGTTCACAGGGCTGGCAAACAGCAAATGCCAAGTGGGGAACGTGTATTTCAGTGGTTCGCGGGAAGTTCCACACGCGATTGTCCTGTGTACATGTGCATTAGGGGTGCGCGGGAAGTATCACACGCAAAATCAGCAGGGTACGTGTATTTCAGGGGTGCGCGGGAAGTATCACATGCGATTCCAGCAGGGTACGTGTATTTTAGGGGTGCGCGGGAAGTATCACACGCGATTCCAGCAGGGTACGTGTATTACAGGGGTGCGCGTGAAGTTCCACAGGCGATTTCAGCAGCGTACGTGTATTTCAGGGGTGCGTGGGAAGTTCCACACGCGATTGGCCCCGTGCGAGCAGGGTACGTGTATTTCAGGGGTGCGCGGGAAGTTCCACACGCGATTGGCCCCGTGCGAGCAGGGTACGTGTATTGCAGGGGTGCGCAGGAAGTTCCACACGCGATTTCAGCAGGGTATGTGTATTTCAGGGGTGCGCGGGAAGTTCCACACGCGATTGGCCCCGTGCGAGCAGGGTACGTGTATTTCAGGGGTGCGCGGGAAGTTCCACACGCGATTTCAGCAGGGTACGTGTATTTCAGGGGTGCGCGGGAAGTTCCACACGTGATTTCAGCAGGGTACGTGTATTTCAGGGGTGCGCGGGAAGTTCCACACGCGATTCCATCAGGGTACGTGTATTTCAGGGGTGCGCGGGAAGTTCCACACGCGATTGGCCCCGTGCAAGCAAGGTACGTGTATTCCAGGGGTGGGCGGGAAGTTCCACACGCGATTTCAGCAGTGTACGTGTATTTCAGGGGTGTGCGGGAAGTTCCACACGCGATTTCAGCAGGGTACGTGTATTTCAGGGGTGCGCGGGAAGTTCCACACGCGATTGGCCCCGTGCGAGCAGGGTACGTGTATTTCAGGGGTGCGCAGGAAGTTCCACACGCAATTGGCCCCGTGCGAGCAGGGTACGTGTATTCCAGGGGTGTGCGGGAAGTTCCACACGCGATTTCAGCAGGGTACGTGTATTTCAGGGGTGCGCGGGAAGTTCCACACGCGATTTCAGCAGGGTACGTGTATTTCAGGGGTTCTGGGGAGTACTACACGTGAATTGGCCGTGTGGGTCCTCCCAGGTGTTCGCTCTACAACCTCCACGGCCCCTGCAGGCAGCCCACACCACGGGGGACTACCCTGCACCCCTGCTCATCTCCCGCAGGCAGCCCATCCACCATGGGCAGCCTCCACCAGGCCCCCACTCATGTCCCCTATTACCCCCACCCCCCAGCAGTGCAGGGGCAGCCTCCACCAGGGCCCCACCCATGTCTACCACCACCCCCACCCCCCAGTAGTGCAGGGGCAGCCTCCACCAGGCCCCCACTCATGTCTACCACCACCCCCACCCCCCAGCCACCAGGGGCAGCCTCCACCAGGCCCCCACTCATGTCTCCCACCACCCCCACTCCCCAGCCACCAGGGGCAGCCTCCACCAGGCCCCCACTCCTGTCTCCCACCACCCCCACCCCCAGCCACCAGGGGCAGCCTCCACCAGGCCCCCACTCAAGTCCCCTATTACCCCCACCCCCCAGCAGTGCAGGGGCAGCCTCCACCAGGCCCCCACTCATGTCTCCCACCACCCTCACCCCCCAGCAGTGCAGGGGCAGCCTCCACCAGGGCCCCACTCATGTCTCCCATCACCCCCACCCCCCAGCAGTGCAGGGGCAGCCTCCACCAGGCCCCCACTCATGTCTACCACCACCCCCACCCACCAGCAGTGCAGGGGCAGCCTCCACCAGGCCCCCACTCCTGTCTCCCTGCACCCCCACCCCCCAGCAGTCAGAGGCACCCTCCACCAGGCACCCACCCATGTCTACCACCACCCCCACCCCCCAGCAGTGCAGGGGCAGCCTCCACCAGGCCCCCACTCATGTCTACCACCACCCCCACCCCCCAGCCACCAGGGGCAGCCTCCACCAGGCCCCCGCTCCTGTCTCCCTGCACCCCCATCTCCCAACAGTCAGGGGCACCCTCCACCAGGCCCCCACCCATGTCTACCACCACCCCCACCCCCCAGCAGTGCAGGGGCAGCCTCCACGAGGCCCCCACTCATGTCTCCCAACACCGCCACCCCCAGCCACCAGGGGCAGCCTCCACCAGGCTCCCACTCATGTCTCCCACCACCCCCACCCCCCAGCAGTGCAGGGGCAGCCTCCACCAGGGCCCCACCCATATCTACCACCACCCCCAGCAGTGCAGGGGCAGCCTCCACCAGGCCCCCACTCATGTCTACCACCACCCCACCCCCCATTCACCAGGGGCAGCCTCCACCAGGCCCCCACTCATATCCCCTATTACCCCCACCCCCCAGCAGTGCAGGGGCAGCCTCCACCAGGCCCCACCCATGTCTCCCACCACCCCCACCCCCCAGCCACCAGGGGCAGCCTCCACCAGGCCCCCACTCATGTCTCCCACCGCCCCCACCCCCCAGCAGTGCAGGGGCAGCCTCCACCAGAGCCCCACCCATGTCTACCACCACCCCCACCCCCCAGCAGTGCAGGGGCAGCCTCCACCAGGCCCCCACTCATGTCCAACTCATGTTCCCCTGCACCCCCACCCCCCAGCACTGTGGGGCACCTGCCAGCAGGCCCCCACTCATGTCCAACTCATGTTCCCCTGCACCCCCACCCCCCAGCACTGTGGGGCACCTGACAGCAGGCCCCCACTCATGTCCAACTCATGTTCCCTGCACCCCCACCCCCCAGCACTGTGGGGCACCTGCCAGCAGGCCCCCACTCATGTCCAACTCATGTTCCCCTGCACCCCCACCCCCCAGCACTGTGGGGCACCTGCCAGCAGGCCCCCACTCATGTCCAACTCATGTTCCCCAGCCAACATGTCATCACAATCTAGATCCCTGGTCCCTATGGTCAGCCTCCAAATGCAAAACACCCACCCGAGTATTGCATCCACCCACTCAGAAATGGCAATAACATGATAGAACAGCAATTGCAAGTTTGGAAACGAACACATGTCCCTCACTTACACCCAATGGGTGTCAGTGAATCTCAAAACCCATATCATGATATGCATGAAACCAATGAGATGATACTACACATTGAAGTTTGATCAAAAAATATGTATTAAAGGAAACATGAATTGAATCAAAAATAAACTAACAGAAATGGGAATGTAAAAAAAGTATAAAGAAGCATGTCCGTGAAAAAATGCAAAACCAACAATCAGAATCCAAAGGAATGGTGTCCAAAGTCACAGTCCACAAAAGAAAATGCAATGGGAAATTATAATTGAAAGCCATTGCTCCATGGGTAAATTGTAAAAAGAAAAGAAAATCCAACAGTGAACTATGTACAGGTGAACAAGCCAGGGTCCATGATCCCAAAAAAAGAAATGAAACCTATCTAACAACACTACCTAATAAAAAATAACTATATACAAAAATGTGCCCCATTGTCCAAAAGGTCCAAAGAAAATGCAAAAACAAAGGAAACCTAACACTAACTACATAACTATTTACATGGGCAGCGGGCTAGTCCAACGGCTCACTGAATGTTGTCATGGGCCACGGCATCATCGAACTCCTGTTCAATGGCTTGGAGGCGGGCATGTTCCCTGGCCCCGAGGTCTTGCAGGGATAAAGCAGTGTCCAGCTCCAACTCCCTGCGAAGACCCTCGAGGCACTCAGCCCGCCTCAGCGCCCTCCGCATGGAGTTCTCCGCCCTGACCATTGTGAGCCGTTCCTCCTCTGCCCGCTGCCGCTCCGCACCTATCTGCTGGACCAACCGCTCCCACACGGAAGCCACTCCCATTCCAGGGTTCTCCTGCCCTCCGGCCGATGCCTGCACCCCTGATGTTGATGGCCCCGAGCCATGATGCCTCCCACGCCGAGCCTGCCGCTGCCTCCGACGCAACTGCCTGTGCCAGCACGACGGCATCCAGGCTGATGGAATCCACCGACGCCGTCGTGCACGTGCCCTGCCCGATGATGCCGTCACATCCTCCATCTGCTGGGGTCCAGTTGCTGGTGTGTCCACCCCTGCTGGACCTCAGACTCCCGACTGTGGCAGGGATGGGATCCCCACCGAGCCGGCTGCATTGGTCGGGGCAGGTCCACAGGGGACCCTGGTGGCATCTAGGCCGGAAGACAGCATGGAGAACGACTGGTGAATAGTCTCCACAGAGGAGGAGAGGGTCGCCAGATTGGCCGACACATGTAGGAAACCACCGACCATGGCCGATCCCAACTGGGCCACGTCGGCACGGTGCTCTCCGTGATGACGTGCATGCTCCTCCCGGGAAGCACGCACCTCATCACGAATTGCACCTGTGCGCAATGCGACACCAATCAGGACCTTCTCCATACGGCCAGGGGTACCCTCGTCCGCAGATGTAGGGGAGTCAGATGACATGGACATCCCCCCTACCTGCGGACGGGCCTGGGATGGGGCATCCCTGCTGGTGCATGGTGGTGCAGTCACAGTGTCAGGGACAGTGACATGCACATGCCCCTCCACGGCGACCTGTGCTGCCTCCTGCCCCTGCCCCTGGACTGCAACACGTGCACCAGCAGGGATGCCCCCACCAGGCCCCATGTGCGCCTCAGTAGCGGCCTCCTCCTCCTCTGTGGAAACCACCAACCTGGATGGCTCCACCCCGTCTTCTGCCTTTGCAAGCCCCTGTGGGGGCTCACCCACCCCTTCCGCTGCAGCCGTGGGGGCATCCCCGCTGCTTTGCTCCACAGAGCCGTCTCTGCCCTCTTCTTCACGTGGCGCTGTGTAGAGGGAGACATAGAACACAAGCATCAGGGTACTGTACAATGGTCCCCTAGACAGGACGCAATAGCAGATGAGTGGCACTGTCAAAGATCACTTCCATCATGTCCCTCCACAACACATGGCTCAGTGCAGGTAAAACACATGCGGTAACAGGCATGGCGCATGCTATGGACATTAGCATACATGTCCAAGTGATTCTTGAAACATACACTGTTGTTTTGGAACTCACATGCATCATGGGCCATGCCTATCACATGCACACACTTCACCCTAGTTTCATCCATCTGGCCTCGTACACCACAGACACAGTGGATACAAGGATGACTAGGCTGCATCAGTGAACCTGAACATTGCGACAGATATGTGTCATGCATCCCTGACATTCACAAGTCACAGACACGCAGGTCAGACACACAGACATGGACAGCATACATGTACATGGCATCAGCACCAATCACTCACCCATGTCCAGGAACAGAGACTGGCATGCTTTCATGTGGCCATTCCGCATAGGGCAACCCATGTTGCATTTGAACACATGCACCAACCGTGTGGTTCACACATTACTGGTCTCACATGCATGACGTCCCTGCACACACACATGCATACATGGCCTATGTCACACATACAGGCAAGTATCAGACAACCAGCACACTGTGACATGCCCTGTCTCACACAGCAATGCTTGGCCACTTACCGCTCAACTCCAGACGGGTCTGTCTCTCAAGGATCTGGGCGTGGAGCGCTAGGCCTATGCGTTCCAGGACCCTCATCTGGATGGTAATCATGCGGCCCCGGCCCCCCTCTACGAGGCGCCGGGCCTTCAAGATGGCCCTGGACCTGCAGTCATCCCAGCGCTTCTTGACATGTTGGTAGTCGCGGACTGCCACTCCCTCCGCGTTGATGGCAGTCACGATGTCCGTCCAGATCCGAGTCCGTCCTTCCTTGTTGGCGCGCTTACTTCCGAAGAGGGCATCATACTGCCCCAGGACTTGCTCCACCAGGACACCAACTTCGGTGGCAGTGAAGCTGGTGCCCCTCTGCCTCTCTAGCAGGGGGTTGCCAGTGGTGCCAGATGTTGCAGTGCCCGACATGGCAACCCCAGAGGCAGGAGTGGGTGGGCAACCGGGTCCTGGGGCTGGGCTGTGGAGCGATGGTATCCCAGTCGGGAGTCTTCTGTTCCAGCAGGGGTGGACACAGCAAATGGACCCCTGCAGATGGCTGATGTGCAGGCACCAAATGGCAGGGCACGGTGGCAGCAGGCAGGCAGGCAGGCAGGCAGGCAGCAGCAGATGGCTCGTGGGAGGCTGCTCGGGGCTCTGGGGGGCAGTAATTCGGCCTTTTGGGCAGGAGGGTGGTCTTCTGTGTGCTTACGCGTGGCCAGCTTGATACAGAGTGATTTGGCACGTGAAAATCCTGCACGTCTGCGTGTAAATCGAGGAAAGGCCCTTAGCGCGTATGCACGTCAGCACGCATATGCGATTTCATTGGACCAAAGGCCCTTAGCGCGTGAGCGCGTCTGTGACGTGAGGCGCGCGGGTGTTTCCCTCATTACACGTGATGACAGAGCACATGTGGATTTCCACCAATCGCGTGTGGAACTTCCTGTGCACCCCAGAAATACACGTACCCAGGCCAATCGCGTGTATGCTCACTTCCCACCGATTACACGCGATGACACTCGGACATGCAGTTTTACCACGTTTGCTTGCATATGCAATTTCATTGGGCCAAAGGCCACCATGCGCAGCTGTGACGTCATGCGCATGGCCGTAGAGAATGGCGCGTGTAAAAATGAAGAGATACACGTCCGAGTGTCAAAGCGCGTAATTGGTGGAAATGGCCTCATCGCGTATGCGTGTCTGTGACGTGTGTATAAAAGGTACGTGTAGAACGCCATTTCCTTGTATGTGCTTTTCGTGGAGAGCGAGTGGGTGAAATCTGTACTTCTTGTCGGTTCACACGCGATTTACTTCACGCCGTTTCCAGTTCGTACTCCGTGTTACCTCTGACAGCTTTTTCTCTTTTCCTCTTTTTCCTGGGCCTGTTTCCTCAAACAGCGTTCCCTACTACTGTTGTCCTGTCTCCTCAGACAGCGTACAATTCTTCTTTTGGCGGGGGTGTTGCCAACGCGCACACGCGCATATTTTTCACGCTTTTGTTCCTGGCAGACGGTGAGTCGCGCACTTATTTAACATCTGTGTTTGCCCCGTGTGTAGCCTACCCCTTCAGAGGTCATTCTAGGCTGCGTGTGACACGCATACGTTCATTCTTGTGTTCCTGGGTGCCACAGCGTAGTGCAGGTTTATTTTTCCACGCACGTGGTCTAGGAGGGGTTGCGTGCACCTTACTTCGCTTTTTTGGGGTGCCTGTGCGTTGCGTGACCCGTCATCTTTCCCCAGGGGTGACACGCAGCCTTGCTAGAGCACTAGGGTACGATTACCATCTGGTACCCAACCCCTTTGACCCCCAATTGCCCAGGACAATAGTTCACATCGACTCCCATACGCACAATAACATCAGTGCCATGGCTGGGAGGCGACCAAGCCGTAAGGGTGGCAAAGGTGGCCGAGCCCCAAGTGGTGGCCGTGGTGGATCCAGTAGGGGACGTGGCCGTGTCTTGCAGGGTGCTCATAGCCCCCCATGTGTGGAGGAGCACTCAGTGACACCCATGCCCCCCCCCTGGTTGAGGTTACCGTGGCTGACACCATCCATGCTCAGCCCTTGTTGGACCAGCCCACTGTGGAACCAGACCTGGCACAGGGTGACTCCATGGCTGACTTCCAGGTCAGCAGGTCTAGGCCACGTGCACCGGTGAACGTTGGTGTCATCAGGCCACGTGGATCAGGGGCAGCTAGGTCATCTGCTGCCCCGCGTAGGCAGGCTGGGGAGGCTGCAGGGGCAGCTGCGGCTCCATCCACCCCACCTCTCACACACCCATCCAGGACAGTGTCGGTCCAAGTCCATCATGCTGACATTCCCCCTGACACCATCACACTTGAGATAATGCCTGCACCAACTCCCATGCTGAGTGTGCAATCCCACGCTCCTGCCCCTAGTGTCCAGAGCGGCGTAGGACACTCAGGATCCCCACCACCTTCCAAGCGGAAGAGGAAGAGTGCTCGTCCAGTAGAGGCTCATGCCCCAGACACGGCTACACAGTCCGGCCCGTCAAAGAAGCCCAGCTTTAATGAGGCCGAACTGAATGCACTTGTAGAGTATGTGTCCGCACATGACCGTGAAATGGTGATTGTTGCAGGATCCAAGACCACACCTGCACAACGTCAGGCACACTGGCAGACGATTGCGGACATCATAAGTGCCCTTGGAATCGTGAGGCGCACAGCTAATGAATGCCACAAGCGCTGGAATTACCTGAAGCGCAGGGCAAAGAATAAGCTGGCCTCAAGTCATGCCGCAACTCTAGTGACTGGAGGTGGGTCTCCAGCAGACGACATAGAACTCACTCCACATGAGCAGGTTGCTGGGACCTACGTCACGGAGGAACAGATCCAAGGCGTGGGAGAACTGGCAGATTACGAGGCATTGTCCGGTGAGTGCACATGCATGTGTGTGTCATCCATGTGCATGGTGTGAGTGGGAGGGCTTCTGTTTGGGTGCCAGGGGAGGGTGTGTGTGCCTGAGTGGTTCGGCTCACCCATGTGCCTCTTCCTATACATTCTTGGCAACAGCATTTGGGTATAGCAGCATCCCTTCGGCCAACATTAGACATCCAGGCCAACACCACGCCAGTTGCCCTTGGAGTGTCATCTTGCCACAACACTGTTGCTTATTTACCTCTGTTTATTCAGGCAGATTGTTTGCATACCACCACTTTTACTCAGGATTTCTCAGTCCTATTGTCACATGTCTGACATGGCTATGGTACAGTGGACTGGCTCAGTTTCGTGGACATGATTAGTTTGGACATGTTCCTGTGCTATAGGACCATTTTTGACTGGCAGCTGCAGGTTAAACATTTGAACCATTACAATGAAAATAATCAATTATATGAACAAACTGGACTGAATGAACAATTGGTGACTTCCTCTCCCTCTTCACTTCATGGCTAGGGTACATGCCATCTGTGTGATGGCATGTGTATTTGACCTGCCAATCACTGGCCAATGTGTGATGCCACTGCTAGGCAGCATGCAGCAAATGTGTTCATCTTCCATCTTGGTGTCATCAATGTGTGCCATCTGCCTCCCCATCACACGCAGTGTCGGTGCATGCATGGGAGTGTTTTAGTCATGTGGGACATGTGTCAATCAAGTACTGTTTCTGTAGCCTCTCAGCCCTAATTGTGTGCCATAGTGCTAATGCCTGTTTCCATTTGTTTTCTTTTATGTCTTTGCAGGAGAAGACGCACTTGATACTGCTGGGGTTGTGGAGATGGTGCAGACCCAGGAGGGGTCCGAGGGCCGACCGACCAACAGTGAGGGACGTGGTGTGGTGGTGGGTGAGAACCCACAACTGCTGCAGGTCGTGCTCTCAAGGGGTGTCTCTGGCTGCACCTCCCCCGAGCTGTACTCAGGTGTCGATTCGGATGATGAGACCTACGTGCCGTCGCAGGTGAGTGTTCCTGGGAGGGATTCTGTTCTGTCCGACCCACCTGCACCAGGGTTAGAACCCTCAATGGGGATGTCAGTGATGGCAGGTACGCTTTGGTGGTTACGGATGCAGGGTCACACTCCGCGACATCTGATCCTGTTACTGGGCCAGCAGATCAGAGGGGGAATGCAGTCCTGCAGCCTCAGGCAGTGCCGGCACAGCAAGGCGCAGTTCGCCTTGCCCCAGACAGGTGTGGTGCCCGCCGACGTGGTGGCCGTACGCCACCTGGCAATACCGCATGGAAGCAATCCATTTACAGTATGGCAACCCAACAGGCAGCATCATCAGAGATGATGGCTCAGGCCATGGATAGGGTGGCCACTTCCATTGTCCCCCCCGAAAGGCTGATGGAGCGACTACAGCAGGCAACTGACTCCATCTGCCAGTCACACAGGGAGGACATGTTGGCGTCCGACAGGGACAGGCGGGCGGCACTGGCGACTCTGCAGGAAGCCATCTCCATAGAGTCCCAGGGCCACAGGGAAGCCCTGAGGCTGGAACTCCTTCACCTCAGGCGACTCTTGTTGAGCTTGAGGCTTCAACAAACCGAAGGACAGAACAGCAGCTGGAGCGTCTCACGCGTACGCTCTCAGCTGAGATGCAGGCAACTAGGGCGGAGGTCCGGGCATCCCGTGAGTTGTTGCATGGGGACCTCCGCACACTTATCCTCCAGAACGAGACCTACCACACCCGCATGCTTGCAGCCATGGAGGAACAGACTAGGGCTTTGCGTGGGCTGCCTCCCATAGTGCCACCACCTCCTGATGCAGCTGCAGAGGGTGAGGATAGCGACAGCAGTGATACTCCTACAATAGGGTAGCCGTGTAGGCCATGAGCCCATGGAGGTGTTTTTTTTCCGCAAGATCCACACAGGTGGGTTTTGGTGTGCACCCTGTCCTCGGACCTCCTGGGTGGCCTCCCCCACCCCCCGGGCCCATTAATGGCCTTTTTTTTTTTTTTTTGGACAGTGTGTTGCCTTGTGTGGCTCCCGTGGGCATACGCTGCATTGTGGCTGGGCACATGCAGGCTTGTCATGGATTTGGTTCAGATGCTTGGGTTTTTGTCACACACACCCCTCCTGCTTCCCATTTCCATGGGCTTGCAAAGGGTGTGCCCAAGTGACATTGACGTACATGGTGACATTGGACGCCCATGAGCTGTGTGGGCAGTCTGTAGTCAATACTGTGTATACATTCATAGTGCATATTGTTGTTGTATTGTACACTGCGTGGTGTATTGATATGTGCCTCTGCATCCATCTCTTCCTCCATATTTGCAGGTCCATTCCTCTTGTCTTCACAATGCGGTCCACCTTGGAACTGGAGTGCATGTTGTAAGCAGTGCACCTACACTCTTGCGTGGCGCGAACACTGTATACTTGGAAGTGTTCGGAGGGCTGTCATCATCAGGTGGTGAGGCTAGCTAATTTTTAAGTCTGTAATGTCATGTTTAAGGTAGGTTGGAGGTTTTGTAGGTGATTGGTATCCTTGGTAAGTATTTGGTAATGTGGGTTGTAGGTCCTGCATTACTGTGAGCATTTCATGTGTGGACATGTTTCCATTAGGGACACTGTAGCTGCTGACACTTGGGGCATGTTGTGGGGATTAATTTCTTTCCTCTCACATTGCATGACATGCCATGGTGTGTTGTGTGGCCGTGCCGGGGAGGGGGTGGGTGACATGGCACTGTTTTTATGTAGTATTTTGCAAATGGGTATTCATTTCTGCAGCATGGAAGTGTCTTTTCATGACACTGCATTGGTGGTGTTTGTGTAGGTAGGGATGCACACATTGTGACACTTCCACATGAACAATCTCAGGCTGCTATGGTTCTGACAGTTGACAGTCCCTTTGTTCATCTTAATTGTCAGGTCGAGTCATCATTGCTTATCAGATGGTATGTGCCAGGCCTGTGTGCACTCCACTGGGGTGTAATTTCTATGTGAAGTAATTAGCCACCAGCTGCGTACGGGCTGCCTCACCCCGTGCCCTCTCCCCTCCCATGCGCAGCGGCCGTGCATGTGGTTGGGGATGTGGGGGCACCACCATGTCCACAGCCAGGCCCCGGCGTGTTGCAACATTGTGCAGGACACATGCTGCCACTATGATCCTGCACACTACTGGGGGCGCATATAACAGCTGCCCGCCAGAATGGTCAAGGGAGCAAAAGCGTGACTTGAGCACTCCGAATGTGCGCTCCACTATGCCCCGGGTTGCAATATGGGCTGTGTTGTATCTTACCTCTGGAGGCGTGATGGTGTTCCGAATTGGCGTCATCATGTGGGTGCTCAGAGGGTAGGCACTGTCCCCTGGTGAGGAGGTGATGGGTATCATTAGTGGGGTAGTGACATAACTCTGCATCTGACATGTATGCATATGCAGTGGCATTCATACTCACCAAGCAGCCATGTATCGCCATGCCGCCCAGCTTCTAGGTCCCGGCTTAGGGTAGACATTCGGTAAATGAAGCTGTCGTGGGTGGACCCTGGATAGTTGGCATATACTGAGGTGATGATTCCCTTAGCATTACATACTACCTGCACGTTGATGGAATGCCAGTGCTTGCGGTTCCTATAGATGTGCTCAGATGCCCTGGGGGGACGTAGTGGCACATGGGTGCAGTCAATGGCACCTAGCACTTTTGGGAATTGTGCCACACCGTAGAAATCGAGGGTGGCAGCCTGCCTTTCTGCAGGTGTCCTGGGCAGCTATATGTGCCTACGGACTGATGGGCGTGCAGTGATGATGTTCAAGACCTGTTGTAGGCAGAGTGACTGTGTGGCCTGTGACACCTCACCCACTATGGCACTTGTCCGCTGAAATGATCCTGTGGCCAAGTGCAGTACATTGAGGACCTTCTCCAGGGGGCTGAGTGCTTGGGAGCACAGGGTGGGTGATGTGAGGTCATCCTCCCACTCACTGACCGGGTCCAGTATTATGTGTGGGGGAAACCTGTACCTCCCAAACACCTGGTCATCAGGCATCCCAAAAGGCTGGTTCTGGGAGTGAAAATTCGGGCCCTCACTATCCTCCTCCTCCTTTGGTAACCCACGGCCACTGCTGCTAGGAATGGTATATTCATCCTGGCGTATGAGCTTGTTTGTTGTTTGCGCGCACTTTTATGCTGCGCGGGTCGACGTACGCCTGCTTCATGCTGGCGTACGTGTCTCAGGATTGGACCATTTATTTCTCGGCACGTCGTAGGCGAACGTGTGAATCTTCCCGCCCACCCCAGGAATACACGTAGCACGCTCTCACAGGCACATTCGCGGGTAAATATTCCCGCCCACCCCTGGAATACATGTACCCCACTCTCACAGGCCCAATCGCGTGTGGAAGTTCACGCGCACCCTGAAGTACACGTACCCAGGCCAATTGCGTGTGGGACTTCCCGCGCACCCCGATGTACACGTACCCAGGCTAATCGCGTGTGAAAGTTCACGCGCACCCCGAAGTACATGTACCCAGGCCAATCGCGTGTGGGACTTCCCGCGCACCCCGATGTACACGTACCCAGGCTAATCGCATGTGGAAGTTCACGCGCACCCCGAAGAACACGTACCCAGGCCAATCGCGTGTGGGAATTCCCGCGCACCCCGAAGTACACGTACCCAGGCTAATCGCGTGTGGAACTTCCCGCGCACCCCGAGGTACACGTACCCAGGCAAATCGCACGGCTGGGGGTGGGGGTGATAGGGGACATGAGTGGGGGCCTGGTGGAGGCTGCCCCTGCACTGCTGGGGGGTGGGGGTGGTGGGAGACATGAGTGGGGGCCTGGTGAAGGCTGCCCCTGGTGGCTGGGGGGTGGGGGTGGTGGGAGACATGAGTGGGGGCCTGGTGGAGGCTGCCCCTGCACTGCTGGGGGGTGGGGGTGGTGGGAGACATGAGTGGGGGCCTGGTGGAGGCTGCCACTGGTGGCTGGGGGTTGGGGGTGGTGGGAGACATGAGTGGGGGCCTGGTGGAGGCTGCCCCTGGTGGCTGGGGGGTGGGGGGGGGTGGGAGACATGCGTGGGGGCCTGGTGGAGGCTGCCCCTGGTGGCTGGGGGGTGGGGGTGGTGGGAGACATGAGTTGGACATGAGTGGGGGCCTGGTGGAGGCTGCCCCTGCACTGCTGGGGGCGGGGGGTGCATGGGGACATGAGTGGGGGCCTGGTGGAGGCTGCCCCTGCACTGCTGGGGGGTGTGGGTGGTGGGAGACATGAGTGGGGGCCTGGTGGAGGCTGCCCCTGCACTGCTGGGGGGTGGGGTGGTGGGAGACATGAGTGGGGCCTGGTGGAGGCTGCCCCTGGTGGCTGGGGGGTGGGGGTGGTGGGAGACATGAGTGGGGGCCTGGTGGAGGATGCCCCTGGTGGCTGGGGGGTGGGGGTGGTGGGAGACATGAGTTGGACATGAGTGGGGGCCTGGTGGAGGCTGCCCCTGGTGGCTGGGGGGTGGGGGTGGTGGGAGACATGAGTTGGACATGAGTGGGGGCCTGGTGGAGGCTGCCCCTGGTGGCTGGGGGGTTGGGGTGGTGGGAGACATGAGTTGGACATGAGTGGGGGCCTGGTGGAGGCTGCCCCTGGTGGCTGGGGGGTGGGGGTGGTGGGAGACATGAGTGGGGGCCTGGTGGAGGCTGCCCCTGCACTGCTGGGGGGTGGGGGTAATAGGGGACATGAGTGGGGGCCTGGTGGAGGCCGCCCCTGCACTGCTGGGGGGTGGGGGTGGTGGGAGACATGAGTGGGGGCCTGGTGGAGGCTGCCCCTGGTGGCTGGGGGGTGGGGGTGGTGGGAGACATGAGTGGGGGCCTGGTGGAGGCTGCCCCTGGTGGCTGGGGGTTGGGGGTGGTGGGAGACATGAGTTGGACATGAGTGGGGGCCTGGTGGAGGCTGCCCCTGGTGGCTGGGGGGTGGGGGTGGTGGGAGACATGAGTTGGACATGAGTGGGGGCCTGGTGGAGGCTGCCCCTGGTGGCTGGGGGGTGGGGTGGTGGGAGACATGAGTTGGACATGAGTGGGGGCCTGGTGGAGGCTGCCCCTGGTGGCTGGGGGGTGGGGGTGGTGGGAGACATGAGTGGGGGCCTGGTGGACGCTGCCCCTGCACTGCTGGGGGGTGGGGGTGCATGGGGACATGAGTGGGGGCCTGGTGGAGGCTGCCCCTGCACTGCTGGGGGGTGGGGGTAATAGGGGACATGAGTGGGGGCCTGGTGGAGGCTGCCCCTGCACTGCTGGGGGGTGGGGGTAATAGGGGACATGAGTGGGGGCCTGGTGGAGGCTGCCCCTGCACTGCTGGGGGGTGGGGGTGGTGGGGGACATGAGTGGGGGCCTGGTGGAGGCTGCCCCTGCACTGCTGGGGGGTGGGGGTGGTGGGAGACATGAGTGGGGGCCTGGTGGAGGCTGCCCCTGGTGGCTGGGGGGTGGGGGTGGTGGGAGACATGAGTGGGGGCCTGGTAGAGGCTGCCCCTGCACTGCTGGGGGGTGGGGGTGGTGGTAGACATGGGTGGGGGCCTGGTGGAGGGTTCCCCTGACTGCTGGGGGGTGGGGGTGCAGGGAGACAGGAGTGGGGGCCCGGTGGAGGCTGCCCCTGCACTGCTGGGGGGTGGCGGTGCATGGGGACATGAGTGGGGGCCTGGTGGAGGCTGCCCCTGGTGGCTGGGGGGTGGGGGTGGTGGTAGACATGGGTGGGGGCCTGGTGGAGGCTGCCCCTGCACTGCTGGGGGGTGGGGGTGGTGGGAGACATGAGTGGGGGCCTGGTGGAGGGTGCCCCTGGTGGCTGGGGGGTGGGGGTGGTGGGAGACATGAGTGGGGGCCTGGTGGAGGCTGCCCCTGCACTGCTGGGGGGTGGGGGTAATAGGGGACATGAGTGGGGGCCTGGTGGAGGCTGCCCCTGCACTGCTGAGGGGTGGTGGTAGACATGAGTGGGGGCCTGGTGGAGGCTGCCCCTGGTGGCTGGGGGGTGGTGGTAGACATGGGTGGGGGCCTGGTGGAGGCTGCCCCTGCACTGCTGGGGGGTGGGGGTGGTGGGAGACATGAGTGGGGGCCTGGTGGAGGCTGCCCCTGGTGGCTGGGGGGTGGGGGTGGTGGGAGACATGAGTAGGGGCCTGGTGGAGGCTGCCCCTGCACTGCTGGGGGGTGGGAGTGGTGGGAGACATGAGTTGGACATGAGTGGGGGCCTGGTGGAGGCTGCCCCTGCACTGCTGGGGTCGGGGGCGCATGGGGACATAAGTGGGGGCCTGGTGGAGGCTGCCCCTGCACTGCTGGGGGTGGGGGTAATAGGGGACATGAGTGGGGGCCTGGTGGAGGCTGCCCCTGCACTGCTGGGGGGGTGGGGGTGGTGGTAGACATGAGTGGGGGCCTCGTGGAGGCTGCCCCTGGTGGCTGGGGGATGGGGGTGGTGGTAGACATGGGTGGGGGCCTGGTGGAGGCTGCCCCTGCACTGCTGGGGGTGGGGGTGGTGGGAGACATGAGTGGGGGCCTGGTGGAGGCTGCCCCTGGTGGCTGGGGGGTGGGGGTGGTGGGAGACATGAGTGGGGGCCTGGTGGAGGCTGCCCCTGCACTGCTGGGGGTGGGGGTAATAGGGGACATGAGTGGGGGCCTGGTGGAGGCTGCCCCTGGTGGCTGGGGGTGGGGGTGGGGGTGGTTGGAGACATGAGTTGGACATGAGTGGGGGCCTGGTGGGGGCTGCCCCTGCACTGCTGGGGGGTGGTGGTGCATGGGGACATGAGTGGGGGCCTGGTGGAGGCTGCCCCTGCACTGCTGGGGGGTGGGGGTAATAGGGGACATGAGTGGGGGCCTGGTGGAGGCCGCCCCTGCACTGCTGGGGGGTGGGGGTGGTGGGAGACATGAGTGGGGGCCTGGTGGAGACTGCCCCTGGTGGCTGGGGGGTGGGGGTGGTGGGAGCCATGAGTGGGGGCCTGGTGGAGGCTGCCCCTGCACTGCTGGGGGGTGGGGGTGGTGGGAGACATGAGTGGGGGCCTGGTGGAGACTGCACCTGGTGGCTGGGGGGTGGGGGTGGTGGGAGCCATGAGTGGGGGCCTGGTGGAGGCTGCCCCTGGTGGCCTGGGGGTGGGGGTGGTGGGAGACATGAGTTGGACATGAGTGGGGGCCTGGTGGAGGCTGTCCCTGGTGGCTGGGGGGTGGGGGTGGTGGGAGACATGAGTTGGACATGAGTGGGGGCCTGGTGGAGGCGGCCCCTGCACTGCTGGGGGGGGGGTGCATGGGGACATGAGTGGGGGCCTGGTGGAGGCTGCCCCTGTACTGCTTGGGGGTGGGGGTGGTGGGAGACATGAGTGGGGGCCTGGTGGAGGCTGCCCCTGGTGGCTGGGGGGTGGGGGTGGTGGGAGACATGAGTTGGACACGAGTGGGGGCCTGGTGGAGGCTGCCCCTGCACTGCTGGGGGGTGGGGGTGCATGGGGACATGAGTGGGGGCCTGGTGGAGGCTGCCCCTGCACTGCTGGGGGCTGGGTGTAATAGGGGACATGAGTGGGGGCCTGGTGGAGGCTGCCCCTGGTGGCTGGGGGGTGGGGGTGGTGGGAGACTTGAGTGGGGGCCTGGTGGAGGCTGCCCCTGGTGGCTGGGGGGTGGGGGTGGTGGGAGACATGAGTGGGGGCCTGGTGGAGGCTGCCCCTGCACTGCTGGGGGGTGGGGGTGGTGGGAGACATGAGTGGGGGCCTGGTGGAGGCTGCCCCTGGTGGCTGGGGGGTGGGGGTGGTGGGAGACATGAGTGGGGGTCTGGTGGAGGCTGCCCCTGCACTGCTGGGGGGTGGGGGTAATAGGGGACATGAGTGGGGGCCTGGTGGAGGCTGCCCCTGGTGGCTGGGGGGTGGGGGTTGTGGGAGACATGAGTTGGACATGAGTGGGGGCCTGGTGGAGGCTGCCCCTGCACAGCTGGGAGGTGGGGGTGCATGGGGACATGAGTGGGGGCCTGGTGGAGGCTGCCCCTGGTGGCTGGGGGGTGGGGGTGGTGGGAGACTTGAGTGGGGGCCTGGTGGAGGCTGCCCCTGCACTGCTGGGGGGTGGGGGTAATAGGGGACATGAGTGGGGGCCTGGTGGAGGCTGCCCCTGGTGGCTGGGGGTGGGGGTGGTTGGAGACATGAGTTGGACATGAGTGGGGGCCTGGTGGGGGCTGCCCCTGCACTGCTGGGGGGTGGGGTGCATGGGGACATGAGTGGGGGCCTGGTGGAGGCTGCCCCTGCACTGCTGGGGGGTGGGGGTAATAGGGGACATGAGTGGGGGCCTGGTGGAGGCCGCCCCTGCACTGCTGGGGGGTGGGGGTGGTGGGAGACATGAGTGGGGGCCTGGTGGAGACTGCCCCTGGTGGCTGGGGGGTGGGGGTGGTGGGAGCCATGAGTGGGGGCCTGGTGGAGGCTGCCCCTGCACTGCTGGGGGGTGGGGGTGGTGGGAGACATGAGTGGGGGCCTGGTGGAGACTGCCCCTGGTGGCTGGGGGTGGGGGTGGTGGGAGCCATGAGTGGGGGCCTGGTGGAGGCTGCCCCTGGTGGCTGGGGGGTGGGGGTGGTGGGAGACATGAGTTGGACACGAGTGGGGGCCTGGTGGAGGCTGCCCCTGCACTGCTGGGGGGTGCGGGTGCATGGGGACATGAGTGGGGGCCTGGTGGAGGCTGCCCCTGCACTGCTGGGGGGTGGGTGTAATAGGGGACATGAGTGGGGGCCTGGTGGAGGCTGCCCCTGGTGGCTGGGGGTTGGGGGTGGTGGGAGACTTGAGTGGGGGCCTGGTGGAGGCTGCCCCTGGTGGCTGGGGGGTGGGGGTGGTGGGAGACATGAGTGGGGGCCTGGTGGAGGCTGCCCCTGCACTGCTGGGGGGTGGGGGTGGTGGGAGACATGAGTGGGGGCCTGGTGGAGGCTGCCCCTGGTGGCTGGGGGGTGGGGGTGGTGGGAGACATGAGTGGGGGTCTGGTGGAGGCTGCCCCTGCACTGCTGGGGGGTGGGGGTAATAGGGGACATGAGTGGGGGCCTGGTGGAGGCTGCCCCTGGTGGCTGGGGGGTGGGGGTTGTGGGAGACATGAGTTGGACATGAGTGGGGGCCTGGTGGAGGCTGCCCCTGCACAGCTGGGAGGTGGGGGTGCATGGGGACATGAGTGGGGGCCTGGTGGAGGCTGCCCCTGGTGGCTGGGGGGTGGGGGTGGTGGGAGACTTGAGTGGGGGCCTGGTGGAGGCTGCCCCTGCACTGCTGGGGGGTGGGGTGTTGGTGGGAGACATGAGTGGGGGCCTGGTGGAGGCTGCCCCTGGTGGCTGGGGGGTGGGGGTGGTGGGAGACATGAGTGGGGGTCTGGTGGAGGCTGCCCCTGCACTGCTGGGGGGTGGGGGTAATAGGGGACATGAGTGGGGGCCTGGTGGAGGCTGCCCCTGGTGGCTGGGGGTGGGGGTTGTGGGAGACATGAGTTGGACATGAGTGGGGGCCTGGTGGAGGCTGCCCCTGGTGGCTGGGGGGTGGGGATGGTGGGAGACTTGAGTGGGGGCCTGGTGGAGGCTGCCCCTGGTGGCTGGGGGGTGGGGGTGGTGGGAGACATGAGTGGGGGCCTGGTGGAGGCTGCCCCTGCACTGCTGGGGGGTGGGGGTGGTGGGAGACATGAGTGGGGGCCTGGTGGAGGCTGCCCCTGGTGGCTGGGGGGTGGGGTGGTTGGAGACATGAGTGGGGGTCTGGTGGAGGCTGCCCCTGCACTGCTGGGAGGTGGGGGTGCATGGGGACATGAGTGGGGGCCTGGTGGAGGCTGCCCCAGGTGGCTGGGGGGTGGGGGTGGTGGGAGACATGAGTTGGACGTGAGTGGGGGCCTGGTGGAGGCTGCCCCTGCACAGCTGGGAGGTGGGGGTGCATGGGGACATGAGTGGGGGCCTGGTGGAGGCCGCCCCTGCACTGCTGGGGGGTGGGGGTGGTGGGAGACATGGGTGGGGGCCTGGTGGAGGCTGCCCCTGCACTGCTGGGGGGTGGGGCTGGTGGGAGACATGAGTGGGGGCCTGGTGGAGGCTGCCCCTGATGGCTGGGGGCTGGGGGTGGTGGGAGACATGAGTGGGGGCCTGGTGGAGGCTGCCCCTGCACTGCTGGGGGGTGGGGGTGGTGGGAGACATGAGTGGGGGCCTGGTGGAGACTGCCCCTGGTGGCTGGGGGGTGGGGGTGGTGGGAGCCATGAGTGGGGGCCTGGTGGAGGCTGCCCCTGGTGGCTGGGGGGTGGGGGTGGTGGGAGACATGAGTTGGACATGAGTGGGGGCCTGGTGGAGGCTGCCCCTGGTGGCTGGGGGGTGGGGGTGGTGGGAGACATGAGTTGGACATGAGTGGGGGCCTGGTGGAGGCTGCCCGTGCACTGCTGGGGGGTGGGGGTACATGGGGACATGAGTGGGGGCCTGGTGGAGGCTTCCCCTGTACTGCTTGGGGGTGGGGGTGGTGGGAGACATGAGTGGGGGCCTGGTGGAGGCTGCCCCTGGTGGCTGGGGGGTGGGGGTGGTGGGAGACATGAGTTGGACACGAGTGGGGGCCTGGTGGAGGCTGCCCGTGCACTGCTGGGGGGTGGGGGTGCATGGGGACATGAGTGGGGGCCTGGTGGAGGCTGCCCCTGCACTGCTGGGGGATGGGGGTAATAGGGGACATGAGTGGGGGCCTGGTGGAGGCTGCCCCTGGTGGCTGGGGGGTGGGGGTGGTGGGAGACTTGAGTGGGGGCCTGGTGGAGGCTGCCCCTAGTGGCTGGGGGGTGGGGGTGGTGGGAGACATGAGTGGGGGCCTGGTGGAGGCTGCCCCTGCACTGCTGGGGGGTGGGGGTGGTGGGAGACATGAGTGGGGGCCTGGTGAAGGCTGCCCCTGGTGGCTGGGGCGTGGGGGTGGTTGGAGACATGAGTGGGGGTCTGGTGGAGGCTGCCCCTGCACTGCTGGGGGGTGGGGGTAATAGGGGACATGAGTGGGGGCCTGGTGGAGGCTGCCCCTGGTGGCTGGGGGGTGGGGGTGGTGGGAGACATGAGTTGGACGTGAGTGGGGGCCTGGTGGAGGCTGCCCCTGCACAGCTGGGAGGTGGGGCTGCATGGGGACATGAGTGGGGGCCTGGTGGAGGCTGCCCCAGCACTGCTGGGGGGTGGGGGTAATAGGGGACATGAGTGGGGGCCTGGTGGAGGCCGCCCCTGCACTGCTGGGGGGTGGGGGTGGTGGGAGACATGGGTGGGGGCCTGGTGGAGGCTGCCCCTGCACTGCTGGGGGGTGGGGCTGGTGGGAGACATGAGTGGGGGCCTGGTGGAGGCTGCCCCTGATGGCTGGGGGCTGGGGGTGGTGGGAGACATGAGTGGGGGCCTGGTGGAGGCTGCCCCTGCACTGCTGGGGGGTGGGGGTGGTGGGAGACATGAGTGGGGGCCTGGTGGAGGCTGCCCCTGGTGGCTGGGGGGTGGGGGTGGTGGGAGACATGTGTTGGTGATCAGTAGTGCAAGGTGACATGTGGGTTGGCTGGTGGGTATGGCCATGGTGGATGGGTTGCCTGTGGGACATGAGCAGGGGTGCAGGGTAGTACCCTGTGGTGTGGGCTGCCTGCAGGGGCCGTGGAGGGTGTAGAGGGAACACCTGGGGGGACCCACATGGCCAAATCACGTGTAGCTTTCCCCGGCACCACCGAAATACACGTACCCTGCAGAAATCGCGTGTGAATCTTCTGCGCACCTCGGAATACACGTACCCAGGCCAATTGCGTATGGCACTTCCCGCGCTACCCGTAGTACACGTACCAGGCCAATCGCGTGTGGAACTTCCCACGCACCCCCACCTACCCAGGCCAATCGCATGTGGAACTTCCCGCGCACCCCGTAGTACACGTACCCAGGCTAATCGCGTGTGGAACTTCCCGCGCACCCCGAAGTACACGTACCCAGGCTAATCGCGTGTGGAACTTCCCGCGCACCCAGGAACACGCGCACACGCTATTTTTCACACAGCGGGTGTCCCTGTTTGTCGGTGCCCCTTTGCACCTCATTTGTCCTAGAGGGCCACTGTATGGGCCATTCATCATGGCTGTATATGGGTGCTTTTTGTTAGCGCACATTTTGGCGCACATTTTTTTCAGTCGCAGGGGCGCTACCGCCTGCTTTCTTGTGGCGTACTTGTTTGGCCCTGTGCGCGTCTTTGACCGTGCGCTGGTTTGCCCTATTCGATTCCATGAATACGGGTTGTAGGCGAGCGTGTGGGCGTTCCGCGCACTTGCCTCCTGTACTTCCCCCGTGACGCCCATATTTTCACGCGCTGTTCCCCATTCTGAGTGTTACGCCCCGTGTTCCGCCTACTTTTGTGATGTGCGCCGCGCTATGTGCGATTTCGCAGTGGCCGTGGCGCACGCTGTTGGATGACCTGTGCGCCGGCGTGCGCGGCGCACATTTTTAGCGCACATCCAATGGTTTTCCCGCGCACGGACTTCCATGAATCGCTGTGCGCTGGTTTTCCTGCGATTCTCGCACTTGCACTGCGATTTTCGCACTTTTCCTGCGATTCGCACGTTTTGGCACCTCTGCGCGGGAATTTTCGACGCACATTAATTCCATGAATCGACCCCTTAGTGGCAGAATTGCATTTACTTCATGGGCATGAAAAGACTAGTTGGTTAAGAGACATGAGGCAAATTATACGTGCAAATCGAAACCAGGGCTGGTATTGGAATACTACGAGAATGACAGTAAATGAAATGAAATGAAATGATATTTTGTTTATATCGCGCTCGTACACAAGTGTTTCAGAGCGTGACCAGGCAAAAAGGGAGAGGAACAAGGGAGAGAAAAAACAGAAAAAACAGCCATTTTACTAGGCCCAGTGACATTTAAGGAAGCGCAAGTGCATGGGAAAGGAAAATGGGGGAAAAGTGTGAAGCAGAGGAGAGAAAAACAAATAAATATTAAATAGAATAAATAATAAATAAGGGCTTTAAACCATTGTAGTGCAGCCAGCAAGTGGCAGATGAAAGTTAGTCAGAAAGGTATATCTGATAAGTGCAGATGAAACGTGGGAGGGGGACTGTATGGGTACAGATACAGAACGCTAGTGCAGATGGTGGCCTGGAGGCAGTGCAGGAGGGTGGCAGGGTGAGCAGATACCTGGGCCCGAAAGAACAGAGGGTGGCCAGGTGCACAATGCCATGAGAAGGAACAGATCAACAGGGGAGAAGGGTGGCAAAGGCAGAGGAAAAGAGGAAGGTCTTGAGAAGTTTCCGGAACCAAAGATGTTTTTCCTCAAGTTTCAAGGTGGCTGGGAAGCTGTTCCAAAGGGAGTCACCAGCCGAAGACAGGGATCTACCCACAGCTCGTTTTTTTGCAAAACGACTAACCCTGAGGGAATTAGAAGTAGAGGAGCGAAGGGCTGGAGAGGGGAGGTATTTACGGAGGGATAGTTGAAGGTATATTGGACCCAGGCCCCAGAAAGCCTTGTGGACAATGCAGAGGGTTTTAAATGTAATCCTTGCATCCACTGGGAGCCAATGAAGGGATTTCAAGGCTGTAGCGATACGATCCCAGGACTTGAGCCAAAGGACAAGTCTCGCAGTCCTGTTCTGGATTAGTTGTAGAGGGCGGAGAGTGGAGGCAGGTAGATTTAGGAAGAGGCTGTTACAGTAATCCAGTTTGGAAAGAACCAGAGCTTGGGAGGCTGTGAGCTTTTGAGGGAAGGAGAGGAAAGGTAGAGTACCTCTAAGGAGGTGAAGTAAAAAGTTAAATTTTTTGGAGACATCAGAGATGTGTGCGGAGAAGGAAAGTGTAGAGTCAAAGATAACCTCAAGGTTCTTAGCCGCGCAAGTGGGGGTGGGAGGACGGGCAAGAGAGGCCGGCCAGAGAGTGAGAGGAAAGGATGGAGATGGTGTACCAATAAGGAGGATCTCAGTCTTGTTGGCATTTAGACATAGCTCATTGGCGGCACACCAATTTTGAATGACGATTAGACAATCTGAGATGAGGGAAGGAGAGGAGGAGGCTGAGGGAAGCCTGAAAATGAGTTGGGTGTCGTCAGCATAGCACTGGAAAGTTGAGCAGAACATTGAGATGCAGTAAGCGAGAGTTGCCAGGTATTGGTTGAAAAGCCAAGGCGACAGGATAGACCCCTGGGGAATACCACATGTGGAGAGGGAGATAGAAGATAGGAAGGACCCAAGTTGTACCTGGGAGGGTCAGCCAGGCCAGAGCCTGATCAGTGATACCGAGGTTGTCACGAAGACGACTGAGCAGGGTGGTATGGTTGACCATGTCAAACGCACAGGGGAGGTCAAGTAGGATGAGGACAGAGGGAATGTTAGAATTGAGGTTGGAGAGCAGGTTTTCACGGATGTTCAGGAGAGCAGTTTCCGTACTTCTGGCAGCTCTGAAGCCAGATTGGTGTTCATGGAGGGAGCCAACAGAGTCAGAATGGAGATTAAGCTGAGAGATGGCCAGCTTTTCCAGGAGCTTGCCCAAAAAGGGAGTCATGGAAATTGGGCGGTAGTTTGCCGGACATGACGGATCAGCAGTGGATTTCTTGAGGAGAGGATGCACAAGGGAGTGTTTAAAAGGGGTGTGGAAAGAGCCAGATGCAAAGGAGAGGTTGCAGAAATCAGCAAGGGCTGGCGCAAGGGTGTCAATGTGGTCCTTAATGGTTTTAGAGGAACAGGGAAGGACCTGTTTTGATGAGGTTTTCATAGATCGGACTTGTCTAGATATCTCATCAGGGGAGAAAAGAGGAAAGGAGGAGAAAGGGTGATGAGGGGTAGCTGAAGGAGGGTCAGCAGGCTGAGAAGGAGAGGGAGGAGGAGGGGGAGCGGAGGAGAGGGTGGACAGGATGTAAAGACAAAACAAATAATAAGAGGCATTTATATGCATGATAAATGGGAGGACCTTTGTATTGAAGCCAATATTGAAGCCAAGTGGTCAACCAGAAGTGCTCGGTAGACATGTAGATGGAAATAACACTGGTTGGTAGATCTCTGCCAAACCTGAACTTGGTGACTCATGTGCGATACGAAGCTGAAAAAATAGCTCAAATGTATTTATTTGCAGCTGTTGGGCATTGCAAAAAAATAAGTGGGGTACAGGCATCTTTCAATTATAGACGTTTCACCTTGCTTGGCCATCATTTTATCATTGCATTAAAAACATGAAACAATATAAAATAAAATAGGTATTTCTGACAAATGTCCCTGTAAGGTGGGGATGGTCAAGTTGTAACCCAATTTCTTCCTGCTATTTGGCTGTGAGAAAGTGGTTGCTCATTCCCATAATTTACAGAGGCAGATATGCTAACTGTAGATTATTGTTATTATTATACTTATTGAGCATGGACCTAGCTTCAGGAAGCAATGGAGTGATTTTACAATCATAGGGAGAAGGACACAGTGAGGGATACAAGTGACGTGGGAGCTAATTTCTGGGTAGGGCGAGGATGGCCATTTGAGAAGCAAGGGATCTACAAGCAACCAGGGGAGGAGGAAACAGGGGAATAAGTCACCCAGTCTCTGTTTAGGTGGTGAGTGGAGGGTCTTGAGCTTGTTACTGAAAAGTAAAAGAAAAGAGGCAAAGCTGCTGTTGACAAGGAGGAGGTTCCAGAGTTTGTGGGTGCAGACAGAGAAGGCTACCTACTGGTTCTTTCCTTCCTACACTGGCTGAGTTTAAGTCTGCACATGTCCTTACATCTGGTGGATCACAAGTCTCTGGAGATGTTAAGTTTCTCAATGTGGTAGCTTGGGGACTTCAGAGAGACAGCTTTGTAGATGATGCAGCAGGATTTGAATATGATACATGCTTTCAGCGGGAATCAGTGCGGTTAGATGAAGGTTGGGTGAAGTGGTCTAACTTCTGCGTCCCATGAGGTGTGCTGCATAATGTAAGGCACATCTCAGGGGTGCTAGGATAATGGCTGCAAAGCCTTCTAAAAGAAAATTGCCACTGTCCAGGTGGGGGATGATTAACGTTTGGACAGCAGATCAGAATTTCTTTGCTGGTGATGGAATGAAGGGCTTGATTTTCTGCAGGCGAGAAAGTTGGTAGCAAGCAGTTTGAGTCTCCCCCCCTGCTATGTAATGTTGAAGGAGAGGCGTCTGTTTCTTAAACCTAAGAGATGTGGAACAGGTGACCAGCTGGGGGTGTGAATGCCTCAATGTTCCTAGCAGAGAACCAGGTCTAGATTTCAGGGTGTTCAGTGCTGTTTGTCAGAAGTAAGAACTCAGTCTTGGAGGGAACATTCAGGACTGGATCAATGTGAGGCAGGTCTTGGGCCTGTGGATTGTTTTGATGGAGGACATCTCAAGGTAGAGCTGTGTGACATCTGCAGTTTGATGAATGGGGATGTTTTGTGGAGCCAGTAGTGTTCCAAGCAGTTCCATGTAAAGTTTGAAGATTTTATGAGAGAGAATGAATCCATGGGGGACTGCACACATGATGTGGTGAATTGGCGAGATAGAGGAATCAATTTGGAAGAAATGGTGGTGTTTACAAAAGGTAAGATTTGAACCAGCAGAGGACAATCTCGCTGATCCTCATGCAGTGATGTAGCATGTCAGTGAGTGTCTGGTGGTCAACTGCGTGGAAGGCTGCTGAGAGGTTAAGGAGAACTAAGAGGCAAAGATGGCCATCATCAAATAAATTAAGGCATTGTTGAGTACCCTGTTAGCAGCTGTTTCTATGTTGCATCTGGAGCTTAAGCCAGATTGATGGGATTTAGGGAGATTTTTGGCTTTGGTGTGTTGGAGGAGTTGCATGGCTAATGCTTTGTGAAGTATCTTACCTTGGAAGGAAAGGTGTGTGATGGGCAGTTGTAGCTGAGGTCATCATGGTCCAATGTTTGTTTCATGAGAAGCAGGAGGATTTTGCTGGTCTTGCGGGTTGAGGGGAAGGTGCCTTGACTTAGGGAGCTGTTGATGTTTTTCAGGTAAAGGAGTAGTGCTTAAGTCGAAAGGGTATTGAGTATGGAGGGATGGAGGCTGTCATTTGCAAACAATGCAGAATTTAGGGATGCTAGGGTGGCAATGAGGTCTTCCATAATGAGTGTGTTGAAGAATGTCCAGGTAATTGTGGTTTTGTGAGATGGGATGTGTTGTGTGCTATCAGTTGTGGTGTTGGTGTTACTATGTTATCAGATTATGCTGAACCTGTTGATGAAAAAAGAGTTGACGGTGGAGAATTTTTGATGGAGTGCAGTATGGGTGGGTTGGGCAACTAATTGATACAGTGCTTGATGACTTTGAAGAGGGCGCTGCTTTCATTGTTGGACTTGACTATGGTGTTTTGGTAGTAGTTGGCCTGGCAGTGGTGATCAGTTTTTTGCATCTAGCATGGAGTTATTTGAGCAGGACAAGGTTGAATGCACTGCAGTATTTTTACCAGGTCTTTTGTTATTTTCCTATGGTTCTTTTGTTGAAGTTAAGTTCTGGGGTGTACTGGGGTGTGGAAGGTTTAGGCTTGAAGGTGTGCTTATTCACTGGGTGATGCCGGTTGATGCTGGTTGTGAGGGTGCTGTTGAGGTTTTGCAGATATGTGTCTCATTCCTCTTTCGTCTGTGGTAGATCAGTTTATATGAGTTGGACGTTGATGAGGTCTTCTGTGAGGGCCTCCACTGGGACATTCTTTTATGATCTGAAGGCTTGTTTGCTGAGTTTCTAATGGCTGTTCTTGGCTGGGTGGTGTGACTAATGACTAAGGTGATTTCCAGATGGTCCGGTCAGTTGAGTAGTATTGGAGTACTGTGATGGAGGGTAGGCAGGGCTGTGATGATGACAGAGAGGATATTACTTTTCCTGTGATTTGTGTCTTTCCTGTTCTGTGTGAGATTCAGAGTTTCGAGAAGCCAATGAAAAACGTATTTTATTGACTTGGTTGTTGTGTTGCCAGGGATGTTGAAGTTGCAGAGGAAGATGTTGTTGGAGGGCTTGAGAGACATGGCAGTGACTGAGCCTGTGAAGGCTTCGAGGGAAGAGGTGTTGCGCTTGGATGGTCTATAGATGAGGTGGAAAGTGACTGTGTCCATTGGGGAGAGTGGTAAGCGGCAGGGATGTTTTCAAAAGAGGCAAAGATTGCCAATGTCTAATTGGGTGTCTTGTGAATGATGCTGAGGCCTCCAGCCATCTTTTTTTGGATGGTCTTGGTGTAGATTTATAAAGCCGTTGGGAATGAGGACAGCAAAGATGTGGGTAGAGGTGGATGTCATCAAGGTCTCTGTAATAATAATGGCATCCAAGTCATGTGTGGAGATGAGGGAGATGATGTCTGCTGCATTGGTGGTTGTTGAGTGCACATTGGAGAGGATCAGGTTTCGTGTCATAGTGGATTATTGAGTGATGATGTGGTCTATGGTGATGCAGGTGAGGCTGCTGTGATGCTGTGTCCATGATGTTGCTGGTGAGTAAAATGGTTGGCAATGAGTGGTGATGGTGGTTATGGCATGCTGGGAGAGAGGGGTGAGATATATATTCGAGGGAATTTACCTTTTGTTAGAGGAGCTTGTGGTCCTGTGTCCGTCCAGTCTGAGCTGGTCCAAACAGGAATTGCCCTTTTCTTCAAACATCTGGCAAATAAATGCCCTTGATCAAAGAAGTAAGAAAGGAAAGGAAGGGGCAAGTCTAAGCAGGTGAGTGGGGCTCATGACTTAGATCCCCTTGCACCAGCTCACCATTTGCAAAACAAAGAGGCTGGAGGGCTTTAAATGCTTTAAACTGGGGAAAATGGCAATAAAACAAGAAACAACAAAATGATTAGCATTGATTGACTGGTGGGTAGGACTTCTGTCAAGTGGCCTAAATCCACCTAGATCCACTTAAAGCAGCTCACCCACGGAAAGAAAAAAGAGGCTGGGTATTGCTTAAGTAGGAATAAGGGTGGCAAAACAAGAAAGCACCAAAGAATTAGCAGTGTGTGACAGGTGGGTGGGGGTTAGGCAATGTGCTCTAGATACACTTGCACCAGCTTACCAACTGCAAAAGAAAAGAGGCTGGAGGGCTGCTTACGTATGAATATAGGGTGGCAAAACAAGAAGGCAACAAAAGATTACCAGTGTGTGACAAGTGGGTGGGGCTTAGTTCACCTGACCTACATCCACTTTTACCAATTCGCCAACTTCCAGAGAGGCAGTGATCTATTTATTGAGGATGGCCTCTAATTCAAGGTGTAACAATTGTCATTTTACGTGAAGAAAGCATTTGCATGTGGAAAAAGTATAATTAAATTGTACATGCATTTTACAAAGTTATGGTTTCCAAATATTTCCCTCTGGCCCTTGATGTGTTTCTTTGTTTAATATAGTTTTATCCCTAGTATAAGAATGCATTTTGTCTACGAATTTTGGCTCTGTTTATGTGAGTGTGTGTATCTCTATTAACACCATAAGGTGCCCATTGTATGTTTCTTTTTTTTGTAATTACTTTGAAATACTATAATTCAAAATAAACTTGAATTGAATTGCTTATTCAGATTTTACCCTCAGCATTACATCCCTTGTGCTCTTAGTGGAGCGACTGGTTCAGATGTTGTCTGGACATTTGAGTAAGTCATGACGGTCATTGATCAGCTCCACAGCTAAGATGCAGGGCAGTCACTTGTCCTCCATAACAAACAGACAAATGAAAACAGACAAATGCGCCCAACATGAAAAGGGAAATTGACCCATGCGTGCATTCACACAACTCTGCAGAAAGTTTAGGATGAGAGATACTGGCCAAGCAGTGCCCCAGGAAGGAGGTCTACTGTTGTGACTGCCTGGTCGGAAGAGAACATAAAGGTAAACATGCCTCTTTTAATTTCATGGATTATTAGACACAATGAAGACGGGGTTACAAAAAGCTATCTGTTTCAGCCTTAACATATATTTATTGTTGCCTAGCACAATACCACTCATTGTGATTCAGAATACTGTTAATACTTCCTGAAAAAAGTACTCCCCCACCCCAGTAAAAAAATTAGGTTGAACAATTCTCCCACTTCAAAATATTACAGAAGTAGTACCTCTGACCAGTCGAAAGGGACTGTATTCCTGCTGGTTGTTATTGGTCACACAGAGGGTCTCACAAGCATATGACACACACGTTTTCCACCACAACAAAATGTCCAATAAAAATGCAGCCCAAAAAGATTGAATATATTATTACAGGGTCAAGCGCGTTACCCAGTCAAGGGAGCAGAGGGACCCCTTCCAACCTGGGGTCAGTGGCCTACCTGCAGGCCTAATGCAGAGTCAAACCTACCCCGGATGCTTGTCTCACCAGTATCTGACACACACATGTTTTCCACCATAACAAGATGTTGATAGTTTCATGGAACATATTCTTAGCCCGGAAATTCTGGAGAAAGGAGGTACAAGTAGTTTGTGGAGAATTAAATCAGTTACTTAACTCAAATTCATACAGAAGGCAGGTAAGAGTTTAAGTATGAAAAGTACAGTTGTAAAACGGAGGCTTGCCTGGTTGGATAAAGAATGCGTGGAGGCTAGCACAAGCTTTACAGCGCCTTCAAAGCAGGGTCAGAGGATAGAAACCCTTCAAGAACCCTTCATTCCGCAGAGCGGACCGCGGAGTGTGGCTGCGAGTGTGCAGTCTCTGGCAGTCTCTCTACTGTTTCTACGGTTGCTGTGGGTGGTGCTACTACCCTCCTGTACCTACAAGAACCCTTCATTCCGCAGAGCGGACCGCAGAGTGTGGCTGCGAGTGTGCAGTCTCTGGCAGTCTCTCTACTGTTTCTACGGTTGCTGTGGGTGGTGCTACTACCCTCCTGTACCTACAAGAACCCTTCATTCCGCGGAGCGGACCGCGGAGTGTGGCTGCAAGTGTGCAGTCTCTGGCAGTCTGTGCATGGCTGCCATGGCGGCCGTCTCTGAAACTTCGCCACTTTTGGACATTGCCTCTGCTACCGTGCCAGACTCTTTGGATCTGGAGGAGGGCCGTTTGCTTAGAAGCGCTCGGCCCCGAATTGCCCAAAAACAACACCTTCACCCTCGAGGCGTCATGAGCCTCTTAACCTCGGATTCTTCACACTGCCAACTACAATCTCAAGTCCCCCCTCGGCGGCGAGTGACCTAAATCCACCTAGATCCAGCCGCAAGAAAAATCCCCGCCACAATGGCGCGAGGAATTCAGGCTGACACAGTAATTCAGCGCGATGACACACAGTGCGCCGCAGCTCCCCATTCACCTCCCGGTCCGGTGGCGCCGCGACTCCCGTTGTCTCTTCTGCAGCCGCGGATTCCTCCCTCACAGCTCCGAGCCTGGGATACCTCCGGAGGGAGGACCGAGACCCGTGAGCGGGGGGGAGCCTGCAAAGTGCCCTTCAGCCGCCCGCAAATCGGACCCCATTCAGGGGGAGGAGCTTGAAGATGCCAAGGAGGCGGCTCCCGCTGAAGCAGCGAGTGCAGAGAGTAGTGGGGGGAGGGGACTTCTTCCCCCACCCCCGGCAAAGCAAACGCCACCATCGCCCCTCCTTGTGGGTCAGAGGGAAAACAGAGAACTGAGAACTGAACAAAGTCCCCAAATTACTGTCACCAACTCTCTGATACAAATTGAGGCACAAGCCCACTTGGGCTCGGACTCGCCAGCCCCTATTCTCCTGGAGGAAACCTGCCCCCGCCTTCTGGCGGACCAGAGGGGTGAGGGAACTCAAATTGTTAAACAACTTGATCACATTTTACTTCCGCTTGCGGATATGAGCCCTTCCTCCTGCACAGAAACTTTAAATCCAAAAAAACGTTGCCGGAAGGAGGTGGAGGCATCTGATTCTAGAAAACCTCGTCTTCTCAGAAGAAAAGGCCTGCTGAAGCAAAAAACACAAAAAAAAATCTTTACAAGTCTAGCGTCGAACAAAACCAAACCTAGCGGCCACTCCGTTAAAAAACCATGGAATCCTGAGTCCATAAAGCCCTCAGTGGCAAGTCTAGTTACAGACTTTTTTCACGCCTTCGCTCCGGATTCGCGGAGCAGACAAGTGGATCTCACAGATGAGGAAATCTTGGAAGCAGTGAAAACGTGTCAACCCCCAGAAAAAACAAGGAAAAGGTCCCCGGCGCCAGATCAGCTGCCAAAGATGAAAGACGCCTCAAAGCCGCAAACGGCTCAAATCTCTCCAACTCGGCTGCCGCGGGCCCAATCCCCGAAGGAACCGTTTCTTGACCTGCCTGGTGAAGTCTTATCAGCTGAACCAAGTGACAAGAGCGCAGTCGCCCAAACTACACCGACAAATTATAGTGATAAGTCTCCTTTGATCCTCACGGGAAAACCAGTCCTGGTCAACCAAACAAATACACTTGGCACGGTACATGGTTCTACTCATTCAAACAAGCAGACCAACAAAGGCCCGCCGGGATGCCCAAGCCCAAGGCGGCCCCATTCCATTCACCCTTCAACAGTCTTAGACCAAAGGGTGGTGGCACCTTCAAAGGCTCGGATGCTTGAAACTACACCGCAAGCGCCATGCCAAGCACCTGCCGACATAAGGCAGCAATCCCGTCTGTATCAGGACAGCCAGTTGGCCGACCTTAAAAATAAACCGACTCACTCGGACAGAATCAGACGTGGATCCTTAGAGCTAGCATCCTCTCCTGTAGTAAGAAGACTTTTAAATGAGAGTCAAACAACAACTCAAAACCCTAAAGGCCTCACGCATCAACCAGTGTACCAAACGGACTCTCCTTCGCAAAACAAGAGGGACATTCTACCAATTATGTCAGCGGTCACCATAGCGCTAAATCCGTTTATTAAACTCTACAAGGGCATAAATGAGTCCTTAAAAGACCAAACCTCGATTCAAGCAAAGATGTATTCAAAATTAACCTTTTTAGAAGGCTACATCACCGCCCTCGATGGCAAATTGTCAAGCCTGAAATCGGATGTAGTTAAAGGAAAAAAGGCTTTCGCGGAAGTTCACTCAGAATATCAGATGGAAGTCGGGGCGGGTGGTCAAAATAGGCTGGTACAACCTCCTACCATAGCCTCCACCTCGGCTATTCAAAGGCCTACTACTGCGGTTGTAAACAGATCAACACCGGAAGAAGTCATTGACATCACAGATGAACCACCGTCACTGCCTCCTCTCTAACATTTTCCGGGGGGTACAGATGAATGTGCATATTCAATGTTCTCTCCAACGAGACCAGACCTCCACCCACAAAGAGGCGTGGTCCAAAAAATAAACAAAAAAGATAAACAAGCTACCCCACAGATTTTTACTCCAATCCTGAGAACAGAGGCAACTCAAAGTAGGGCTCAAATTTCGGTTCTACCACCGGTTACACAAAACCTGAACAAAGCCTCCCCCCGTTCAACGGAGGAATTTCTGGCAGAGGCGGACATGATGAACCTTTCTCAGCATCTTGATGATCCTCAAGCCCAGCGACAACTGAAGGAAGGAAAGAAAGCACGGGGGCTTCGCGCTGCTGCTTCGCCAGTGGTTCCGGGCACTTTGGCTGACTTGAACACTATTGAAGATTCATCAGAAGACGAATCATCCCCAAAGTTCAGCACCCTGAAAGATCGCAGGAAGAAAATACATCAGGGGTCCAGACACAAGCTCCCTAGTTCCCCTAACTTTCGAGTTGTGTCATTTGTGTCCCCCGGGGTCCAAGAGCACACAAGGCGGATCCCCGGCATACAACAAGCGCGAGAAAAGGTTGGCGCCTCGGTTTCCGACTGGCATTCCACGTCACAAAGCTCCAAACATTCGAGTGGAAAAACAAATGACAGAGGGAAACACCCATATTCCCACTTTTCCTCACAAACCGAAAAATACCGAAAAGCCAACTTACACGTAAGAGCGTCTCCTATTAAGCTGGTCCAGCATCCCGAAAACAAAGACGACATAATCCTAAATAGAAAAGGATTACTTGCATTGTTCAGCCTCGTACCAGCTCTACGTGGAATTAAATCGTCTGACCTACAGTTAGTGGACCCTTACCACTCAAACTTCCGAGCAAAAGCCTATCTTTACCTTGCCTCAACGAGTGCAAAAAAGGAAATCGTTCGAGCTGAAGAGGATTTGGCATTCCTTGGTTTCATTTTGGAAAACCAAAATCAGAAATCTCACTCTCACCAGTCAGGAGACCGAGGGTGTAATTTGAGACGAAACGTCAAAGGTCGTGACAACGAAAACAGGAATGAAAGGAAAAGTCACTCCGATCCCAAGCAAGTTTCTGAAAGCCACATTCAGAAGCCCTCAGCTTCCATCAACGTGTCTTCAAACCGAAAATCTGAACCGCTGGGTATAAAGAAAACCTTTGACTGCAAGGGGCCTTACTCGGCTAAATCGAAAGTCGTAAAGGTGACATTTATAACCGACACTTCCACTGTTCCGAGTAACGCCACACATTGTTCAGCTAACAAAGACCTCTCGGACAGCATCAATCAGCCAAAAGACAAACCTCAGAGTTTGTGGGCCTGGCTCTCACACTCAAAAAAAAATAGCAATGTGCAGGTCGGCCAAGAGGGCTTTCGGTCACTTCGACTGCCGACCCAACCTCACCCCCTCCGTCTCTGCTCTTGGAACACCCGTGGTCATTTGCACCTAACAATGCCGAGCGACGCAGACCTGGCTGCTTTTGATATCATTTGCCTACAAGAGACATGGCTCGAGAAATCGCCTGCTATGGACGGCTACGACGTCATTTTGGCTCCAGCGAATAAAGGATTAATGGGCCGCCCGACATCGGGTCTTCTCATCGCCTATCGGCAGGGGAGGGGTCTGAAGATCAAGGCCATCCTCCTTTCCAACCTTTCAATCCTGGCAGTACTATTTGACTGGGCGGATCAACCAAATTGCGGGCCCTCTCAAACCGCAATTATCAACACCTACTGGAACCCAGCAGCCATAAACCAACAGTCATACTTAGCGACAATGGAAAATCTAGTAGATGAAATCCAAGCTTCCAATCAGGTCCTTCGATCATCATTTGCGGTGACCTAAATGCCCACTGCTCGGACCACCGCACAAAGTTGGGCAAATCTTCTTCTTCAAATCCTGCCGCAAAAAGAGGGAGCCTGTGGTCAACACTGATGGCATCAAGAAAAATAGAAAATTTGGACTCAGTTTTCCCCAACGCTGACCGTTCACCCACTTGGGAGCAAGGTGTTCACCATGCCACTATTGACTACATTTTTGCCTCGCGCTACCTTCTTTCGCATGTAAAAGACTTTGAGGTTCGCAAAACTAAAGCGAGCGACCATAACCAGCTCTCCATGTCTCTGCAATCCCATTTTAATCCCCCGGCACCATATGTGGTAGGGGTTGACTCAAATTCACTAGGCAATCGCTTGAACCTGACAACGAAATCAGTCTCAGATTTGTCTGCAAAATATGCTTTGGGGCTACGTTCTGGCGGAAAAGATTCTTTGGACTACGTACCTCTTCTTCTACAATATACGGCCAAATCAAAAACATCGGCCCCATCACTTACTGCTCCGAGACATTCCTTTGATGCAACACTGGTTGCAAAGAGGCGTGAACTGCGCAGACTGAAACGGCGGCTTGGGTCCCTCCCACAAAATCAAGACCAACTAAAGTCAGAAATAAAGGTCTACACAAACTGGGTAAAAAACCACTGCCACAATTTGTACCAGCAGGACGCTGAATCCATGCTAAAAACACTCTGCGGAAATAAAGCAAAAGATTTCTGGTCTCTGCTAAAAATTTTAACACCTTCTCTAAACAACACGACCATCAACGCCACGGCGGAAGCAAAATGGATCAGTCACTTCTCGTCCCTCTTTCAAGCTCCACTTTTCCACAGGCCTGCCTGATTCGAAATTGAAAAACGAAAATTGGTTGAAATTGGACGACCTGGCGGAAATCAGAGATCAAATTAAAAACCTGAAGAACTCTAGAGCGACGGGCCCGGATGGAATTTCGAACTTGAAAAAAAACGCAGACGAATGGGCACCACTTATCCGGGCTATCTTCGCGCAGTGTGCCGCCCAGAAATCGCTCCCTCCATCATGGACGAGGGCGGTTATCGTCCCAATTTACAAGAAAGGTGACATTACCGATCCACTAAATTACCGCCCTACAGCCCTTTTGGACTGCATTGGGAAAGTCTACGGGAGCCTTCTTTTAAAAAGATTTGATGCCTGGTCAAAGTCGGCCCCTTGTAATGACAGGTTTCAAACGGGCTTTAAGAGAAATGTGGGAACAGTGGCTAACATACTTACCATCAGTGTACTGAAAAGCAAGGTCTTGGAGGGCAAACCAAGGATCTTTGTGGCCTTTGTTGATCTCTCCCAAGCCTTTGACTTGGTTGACAGGCAGCGCCTCTGGTACAAACTCGAAGGCTGGGGGTGCCCTCAGGAGATTCTGCAACCAATCAAGGCTCTCCACTCAGAAACCACCCCCTAGCTCCAGCACTGTTTCTGGCCTATATTGGTGATTATGGCATCTCAGAAGATCTGTCAAGGACTTTTCCGCCTTCCCTGTCCACAGCAAAAATTAGCCACCTATTGTATGCTGACAACCTCATCCTACTCGACCAGACCCAGATTGGCCTCCAGAGGCAATTATCAAACCTCCTGCGTTACTTGTCTGAGAACAACTTAAAAATAAACAAAGAAAAAAACAAAATCTTGTCCCTGGAGTCCGGCCAGAAAAAAAACGCAGACAACTTTAAATGGTATCTGGAAGACTACGTGATCGAGAAAGTCACAGTATACAAATACCTTGGAGTCCTGATAGACAGCACCAAACAAGAAAGTTCAACGCAGGAAAACCTTCAACTTAGAATAAAGAAGTTGACATCTCAAGGAAAGGCGATTGACACAAAATTCGGTACATTTTCTTGTATCCCTGTGATCGAATTCTACAGAAAGAAAGTCATCCCCTCCATCACTTACGGAGCCGAAGCCATGCCTCTGATTCCAAGTAAAATCTGGCAGAAACTGGAAAGTGTGTTTTGGAAAGGGGTCCTGTCCCTTCCAAAATCAACGTCCATAGCTGCTATCCGGAGAGAACTGAGCCTAGTGTCTCTAAAGACAACAGTTGACATTAGTTCCCTGAGACTGTACCGAAAATGCATCATGGATGGGAGTGATGATATTTTCGGTCTCCTAAATAAGGAGTTAAACTCTGGCAAGGTGCTAATGCTGGCAGTATGGAAAGAAGCAAACTTGGCTTTACTCAACTCAGTCGTCTGCTCGGAAGCCGACCTTACCTCACATCCAACTAGAGTGTTCAAAAAATTGAAAGAGCTTGACTAGATTCAAACCCAGGAGTCTGCTTCAAACAACAAACTTCTCCAGCACTCGCCTCCAACATTCCGTAGCTCAAAGAGCCAATGAAGCCAATGAAGTACCTTCAAAAATTCCCCAATAGGGGGGCTCGGAATGCCCTTCTAAGGATAAGGATGAACTTGGTGGCCACAAACGAAGAGGTTTATCTGATACGAGCGCTTGTCGCTTATGTGAAAATAAAACCGAATCCATCAGACATTTGCTTCTGTCATGCCCGAAAAACCAGAACCTGAGAGGGGCTTACTTGAATCATCTAATTGTGGAGGATCGAGGGTGGGACCACGACACCTGGTGGAATAGACTGATCAGCAGAGACAGAATAACCTGGCTCCTGGCAACCGTGAAAATATTGGAACACACGATGAAAATGACAACAGCCACAGGGTCCCACCCTGGCTAGTTATTGCGCAATTTACTGCTTCGGTTCTTTTTGTAAAATTCTTTTGAATATACACAAATAAAAAAAAAAAAAAATAAAAAAAAAAAAGAAAGAAAATCTATAATAGACTGATCAAAAGTAAGAAGAAGGTAGGGGGTCTATCAAGCAGAAAAGCTCCTGGGAGATTTTAGGTTTAAAATAACTGGACCCCTTTTTTGACTTGCAAGAGGTAGCAGAGGCTCTACAGTCAATGAAATGAGGCAACGCTTGGGGTTGGATGGTTGTCCTGTAGAGTTATATCTATCACCACTGGAGTCTTGTGCACCCTCCTCTTAAGAAATCAGAAATCCTCTGCCGATCCCTACTGTCCGGCTAACTATCGCCCAACCTCCATCACTCCCTTCCTGGGCAAACCCCTAGAAAAACTGGCCATCTCCGAGCTTAACCTCCACACCGAATCTGTTGGTTGTCTTCATGGCCATTGTTATATAGCCACCTGTGCCTCGGGTGGCCCGCACGCATACATGCATACACGCACACGATCACAGAGGCATGGGACGCGATGCTTCCTGCTACGCATCCCGGCGGCAAATGCCCGCACGGACGTGATTTATTGAACTGCGCATGCGCGGGTCCCGTACGAGGCTCGCGCATGCGCCACAAGTGACTGGGACATCACATCCCCTTTTTTTTTCCATCAACAAAACAGTACAACATTATGGTGCTCTAACAATTCAAAACTGGTAAACACAAACTGGATACTCCCGTCACTGTTGACGGTCCATTGGGACCTCGGCTCAGTCCCCTGAGTCCAGGACATAGTCCTTGAGGTGAGCACGCAGTCTCCGGTCCCTCCGCACGAGGTACCTCGAAGTGCCTGGCAGTGCTCCACTGGTACTTTCTTCAGCAGGGGCGATGGTCCTAGTGGGACCCTCCACTGGAGCCTCGGGGATCGCGTCCTGGTGTGGCATTTACTCTAGACCTGTGGTCTTTGGTGACGTATCCACTTTTTTAAAGAAAGACCTGTTGCGGGTGACAGAGCCGCGTTCACAGGCCGCTGTCACCATGGTTCCATTCACATGGGTGACCTTCCACGGGCGAGGCTCGTATGGTAGAGACAGTTTGCCCTCGGGGTGCCGGTTCCGAACTAACACGGAGTCTCCGACACACACCTCCTTGTCTTGCAGACCTCGTCTCTCACTCTCCTTCTGATTGCGCATGGTGCGCTCATCTCGAACTTTGTCATTGTCTATGACACCTGGTCTCCTGCCCTCTACTTCTGGTATCATTCCCCGACGGCAACGCCCAAACAGCGCCTCTGCAGGGGCAACCCCCGTTGACTGGTGAGGCGTGGTGTGATATTCTCGCAGAAATTCCACAAGCTTTTTCAGAAGGTCTTCACCCCCATTGGCGGAAACCCTCAGTACTTTATTTAAGGTACGCATCATCCTTTCGGCCTCTCCGTTCGCTCGAGGCCATAGCGGGGATACCCTGCGGTGACGTATCCCCCTGTGTTGGAGATATTGGGCAAACTGGCTGCCGGTGAATGGCGGTCCATTGTCTGAGCAAAGTACCTCTGGGAATCCATGCGTCGCAAACATTTTGTCTAGGGCTTTCGTGGTAAACTCCGTCACTGTGGATTCCACCACCTCCACCTCCGAATACCTCGACTATTGATCCACCGCCACCAGAAGATACATGCCCCGACCAGTCGAGCCAAAGTCCACGTGGACGGTTCCCCACGGCTTCTCACTCCGCTCCATAGAACTGATAGGTCGGGCCTTGACTCCTGGGTTGGCTGCCTGACATGACAAGCATTTTCTCACAAAACTCTCCACCATCCCCTCCAAATCAGGAAACCAGACCTTGGGCCGAAGTCTCGCCTTGGTCTTGACGACCCCTTGATGCCCAATATGAGCCAGCTCCAAAACGTGCATCCTTAACGCCTGCAGGATCACAATCTTCCGCCCTCTTAGAATCAGTCCATCATCAGAGACATTCAGTTCATCCCGTACCCTCCAGAGGGCCTGCGGTTCCTTTTGGGCATCTGACTGGCGCCGTGAATCGTTACGCAGCACCTCTCTCCAGTCTCCACTTCTCACGGCCGCTTTGATGATGCCGAACAACTCATCCTTGGATGATTCCGTCGCTATAGCCAGCCTAGACAGCGCCACTGGTAATGCCCCATCCACCACGTGACAGAGCAACCCTTGGCAGTCGGACACACCACCGTCCTTGTCCGTGTTCTCTGTGTTTGGGTGTCGTGAGAGATAATCTGCCGGGTTGTTGGTTCCCGGTCTGTATATTAGTCGAACCCCATACTCCATTAGGGCCAACATCCATCTCTTAATCCTGGGCGGCAGCTTCGAAGACACACCCGCCAATATAGGCAGCAGCGGCTTGTGGTCCGTCACCACTACAACGGGCTTGCCCAGGATGTACAGGCGAAAATGGTGACAGCCCCACAGAATGGCTAGCGCCTCCCTTTCAATTTGCGAATATCGCATTTCGGTGTTGGAGAGAGCCTTACTCGCGTAAGCGATGGGTTGCATGTCCCCCCTTTCATCAGGCTGCAACAGTACTGCCCCAACACCCATGGGACTGGCATCAACAACAATCTCCGATTCCACGGAAGGGTTAAAGTACGCCATGGTGTCCCCAACGGACAGGGCATTGTTGAGGGCCTGAAATGCCTCCTGTTCTTTGCTTTCCCACCTCCACACGGCGTCATTCCTGGTGAGCGCCCTGAGGGGTTCAGACAAGAAAGCCAAACCCTTGATGAAGCGCCCACAGTAATTCACCATCCCCAAGAAGCTCCTTACCTCCGTGGGGGATAATGGTGCCGCAGCTTCTCGAATGTCTCTGATCTTAGCCGGATCCGGTGACACTCCAGCGGCGTGAAAAATAAATCCAAAAAACCCTATCCGGTCTTTAAAGAATTCACACTTTTGACGGTGCAGGGTAAGTCCCAGATCGCTCAACCTTTTCAGCGTGCTCTCTAGCCTCTTCATGTGCTCTGCTTCCGAGTCGGCAAATACCAAAATGTCATCACTCATATTCAAGACGCCTTTAAGGCCTGCCAGCGCCCCCTAATAGTGTTCTGGAAGACTTCGGCGGCCGATGAAATGCCGAAACTCAGGCGCTTAAATTGATAAAGACCTTTGTGTGTTGTAAAAGTCGTGATGAATCTAGAGTCTGGGTGGAGCTCAAGCTGGTGATAGCCCGCCCGTAGATCCAATTTCGAAAAAACTTTTGCCCCCTGCAACTCCCCAATGATGTCATCGAGGGTCGGCGTTAAGTGTCTCTCTCTCTTAATTGCGGCGGTGGGGAGACGCATATCTTCACAAATTCTCACCGCCCCAGGCTGTTTTGGCTTGGGCGCCACCACAATTGGCGAAACCCAGGGCGTCGGTCCTTCCACCCTCTCAATAATGTCCATACTGACAAGCGAACAGAGCTCTTCTTCCACCTTTTCTCGAAGATGGAACGGAATCCGCCTGTGCTTGAGGGCTGTTGGCCTGATCGTGTTATCAATGTGCAGACGTACCGGGGGCGCCTTCAACTTCCCAACTCCTTCAAAAATGCCCGCAAACCTGTCCAGCAGCGTCTCAATATCCACCTGATAGACCTCTAGTGCAAAGTGAACCAGGTTCAGGGCTTCGGGTTTGCCGCACAGCTGAGTAGAGAGTGGGGACTCGCATCTGTGACGAAGAATCGGGCCTTTATGGTCTTTCCGCCCCTGGATACAGGCGCTACAAACACACGCTTGATGGGAAGCGGAGTGTCCCCGCCAAATGTGAAGACCCTCGCAGGCGAAATGTTCAGCGCGGGAGGGCCCGGAATCTTCTGGTAATGTTCCGAGGCAAGCACACACACTGAGGCCCCTGTGTCAATCAGCACTTGTGTCGGCACCCCTTGAATGTTCACAACACATTTGGGCTGTCTCTTACGCCTCGTCCTAGTGGCGATGCTCGAGATGAAGAATACTTCATCTTCCTCCTCTTCTTACTCCTCAGCCAACTGAAGTCTCTGCATTTCTTGCTCCAAGGCCGCAATGCTCCTCTGCCTTCGCGAACCACCACCACGTACCCTGGCCGGGCCCCTCTGTATTGACACGGGAGCAGGGGCACGACACATTTGGGCGTAGAGTCCGGGTCCGTTGCACCGGCCACATGACCTCGATTTGGCCGGACACTCTTCAGAGGGGGGCAAATCATATCCGCAATACTGGCAGATAGATCCAGACCCTGTCGGGGGACGAGTTTCCTGTCGTTTCTGACCCCACTTGTCTTTCGACGCAGTCTGTTTACTGATGGCAAATGCCTCTTCCGATTTCCCCGGACGCACTGCTGCGTCCATCTTGGCACCTCTCGACTCCGCCAGTTCATAGGTTCTACCACTGTCCAGGATTTGTTGCAGGGTCCAGCCCGGTTCCCTCAACACTTGCCTTTGTAGTTTGCCTGAGCCACACCCTTGGAGTACTAAATTCCTAATCATCGATTCCTCATTGTCCCATCGACACGTGGTGGCCATGAGCCACAATCGAGCGCAAAACTGATCAAGTGATTCCTCTTCCCGCTGTTTTTCCCCACAGAAGAGAAACCTCTCGTAGTCGACATTAGAGAGCGGTATAAAGTGATTTTCCAAAGCAGTTTTGACGGCATCATAGGTGACTACCTGCAGGTTCAGGGACTCATATATGCGTAGGACATCCAAACCCGCCGAGTACAAAAGAGTGGCCCTCTTCGCATCATCATTGGTTATCCCTGTCGCTGTAAAGTACATATCAAGTTTTTTTATCCATAGCAACCATCTTGGGCCCAACTTCGAAGGGGGACCTGACACATCAAACTCTTGCATGGGAAACAAAGATCCCTGTTGTGTTTTCACCACCACTGTCGCAGTTTCCGCCTCTCCGTCACTTCCCGCCATGTTCACAGGTCACACAGGCACCTCCTTATGACTCAGAGGCCGCTGACCTGACTTGGGTGGGCAGTGCACATACCTCACGTTACTGTATGGTGGAATTCAGCATGCCCTTGCTCCCTTCCAGCTCTGAGTATCTTCCTTGTTGCCAGCCATGCTTTCCAGCCACCTTTTGTGTGGCAGCTATGAGATGTGGGCTGTCCTCTGGGTTGTAGAGGACTGCCAAAGTTCCAAAAATTATGTGTATGTGGTATGAGCAGCACACGAGCACCTTTTCAGGCCACTACTGCTGCATACCAGAGGCTAGAACACCATAGAGCTGCTCCCGCTGGGTCCGTTACTCACCACCGTGTAACGTTGCTGATGTGAAACATGCCGTGTTCATCGAGCGAACGCTCCAATGGTGTCCCGCCTCGTCGCCAGTTGTTATATAGCCACCCGTGCCTCGGGTGGCGCCCACGCATACATGCATACATGCACACGATCACAGAGACACGGGACGCGATGCTGCCTGCTACGCGTCCCGGCGGCAACTGCCCGCACGGATGTGGTTTATTGAACTGCGCATGCGCGGGTCCCGAACGAGGCTTGCGCATGCGCCACAAGTGACTGGGACGTCACAGCCATCATTCTGGCTTCAGAGCTGCCAGAAGCACGGAAACTGCCATCATGAACATCAGTGAAGACCTGCTCTCCAACCTTGATTCTACACCCCATGTGTTCTCATCTTGCTTGATCTCTATTCTGCCTTGGACAACCATGCCATCCTGCTCAAATGTCTCTGTGATAACCTGGGTATCACTGGTCAGACCCTGGCGCAGATTACTTCTTTCCTCTCTGACCGACCCTCCCAGGTCCAACTTGGGCCCTGCCTCTCCGCTATCTTTTTCTCTACCTGTGGTGTCCCACAGGGGTCTAACCTCTCTCCCTGGCTGTTCAAACTACACCTGGCACTTCTTGCCCACGGCATTGCCGCTCTCTGCCCCAACTTTTCAGTGCTATGCGGATGACACTCAGCTCATTTTCAGGCTACCTTCTGCCACCTCTTCTCCATCTATCATCTCTGACTGCCTGTCTGCTATCCAGGAGTGGTGTGCTGCCAATGACCCCTGCCTTAATGCCAGTAAGACTGAGATTCTCCTCATCGCCACTAGCGCTCCCTCCTTTCCTGTCGCTCTCTGGTCGGCCTCTCTTGGCCCTCTTCCTGCTCCAACCTGCTAGTCTAAAAACCTCTCGGTCATCTTTGACTCCACACTCTTCTTCTCTCCTCACATCTCTGATGTCTCTTAGAAGTCACACTACCAGCTGCACCTCCTCAGAGGTATTCTACCTTTCCTCTACTTCCCCCAGAAGCTCACTGTCTCCAGAGCTCTGGTTATCTCTAGGCTGGACTACTGCAACGGCCTGCCTCTACTCTCCACCCTCTGCAACTCGTCCAGAACAGGACTGCGAGACTTGTCCTTGGCCTCAAGCCCAGGGATTGTATCTCTCCAGGACTGAAATCTCTGCACTGGCTCCCAGTGGCTGCGAGGATCAAGTTCAAAACCACGTGCATTGTCCAAAAGGCCTTCTGGGGCATGGGGCCTCAATACCTTCAGCTCTCGTTTCCTAAATATCTTCCTTCTCAAGCTCTTCGCTCACCGCCTCCAACTCCCTCAGGGTCAGTCGCTTCTCTAAGAAACAAGTTGGTGATAGATCTCTTTCTTTGGCTGGGGCCTCCATCTGGAATAGCCTCCCTGCCTCCCTGAAACTTGAGGAGAACCATCTCTGGTCCCGGAAGCACCTCAAAACCTTTCTCTTTACTTCTGCCTTTTCTCCTCCTCTCCTCTGCTGACCACCCGAATGAATCCAAATCTGCACTGGTTACCTGGCCACCCTCCGTTCCCGGGCCCAGGTCCCTCCCCAGCCAGTCATACACACCTCCACTGCCTGCCTAGGCTACCCTCGCACTTGGGGACTGTTTCTTTATCCCTACAGTCCCAATACCAGCACTTCACACCTGATGTCTGCACTCACCTTTGCACTTGCCACCTGCTGGCCGTTACTTTTTCTTATTGTTACTTTTCTATTCCCATCTGCTGCACTGTCCCTTCACCCTGCCCCGCACTTTCCCCCTCCCCCCTTCCCATGCACTTGCACGATCTGAATGAAACCTAGCCTAGTATGATCTTTGTCTATCCTCCCTTTGTTCCCCCTCCCTTGCCTCGTCGCGCCTTGAAACACTTGTGTATAGGCGCGTTATAAATGCCATATCATATCATATCTGAGCCTAAGATATGTGTCCCAATTTTAATGAAAGTGATTAATGCCTTTATTTCCAATAATATATTCCGTAATTTATGGAAAGGAGCATAACCAGTCCCAATATTCAAGGAAGCAGACAATTTCTTTAATAGTTATTGTGGCAAAGTCTCTGGTGGATTACTGTTGAATCAGTTACAAGAATGGATCACGGTGAACAACATGTTATCCTCCGTTGAGGCGGGTTTTCGTGAAGGAATCAGTAGGGTCAAATAATGTTTTAGGTTGGCCTTCATCAAGATGAAATATGTTGACTTAAGTGAGGCGGGTTGTATGCAATCGGTTTGAAGACGTCATTTCATGTGATAGATTGGATCAAAGTGTGGTAATCCCTAATGAAGGCAGGGGTCCACCTTGAGTTGGTCAAATCGATTTCGCTCATACACCAAGATAATTTTGTGACCATTCGATATGGGATAGTGAATGCAGTCCGTTCCAATTTGAGGTAGGGAGGGAGGTCAGGCAAGCATGAATGTTAGCACCCACACTAGTTTCCTTATTTGTAAACTATGCGAATGTTCACTTAACCAGACAGGGAGCAGATTATTCACTGATGGCGGGTAGCCTAACCCCCGTGTTACTTTTTGCGCATGACGCTGTGATTCTAGCTAGGGCAGAAGTGGGGTTGGCGAGAGCTGGGGCTGCTTTTGTGGAACAATACTAGGACAAGAGCTCTTAATAATGAATATACCTTGCATGAAAGCTCTTGCCCAGGGAAAGAACTTAAAAATGGATTAAAGAGGTTAGGATTGATGGTGTAAGAGTGGAAACTGTGATCTCTTTTGATTATTTAGGGGGTGAGGTTTTCAGCTTCTGGACGGTGCGAGGACTAATCATGAAAGAGCTCTATTTTTCTGCACCTAAGGGCAGAGGGAATCGTACAGTGTAATTGCCACTTTGCGACCCAATCATTACAAGCTCCCCTAGAGGAATATTGTTCCGTGACAGCCGCTACTTACGGAGCGCAGGCTTGGGGGTTTGTCCAGTCTCATATAATAATGGTAGCTGAGCACAGTTGTAACATCTAGGTTCTGGAGCCCGATGACAGCGACAAAAACGAAAATGTATGTACATACGAGAGAAAAGAGATGTTGGGGTGGTGAAAGAGAAGTTTATCAGATGTACGATAGGACAAGATATCAAAAAAGCTTGGTAATCAGTAATGTGAAAAGCTTATTTGGACAGGAGAGATAATTGGTTAGAGCTAGGGTTGGGTTGCCCTTGGCTGCCAAATTATTGTATTTATCTTTATGTAGTGGCTTCCTAGGGGTGTTTGTGTGTCCTTTTATGATAACATGTGTACGCTTCTGTTCGAGTCAATCTTTAAGCAATGGGATGTTAGATTAATTAGGGCAGCGCTACTAGTGATATACTCCCCTCCATCACACTCAGCCCAACTTGGAGTTGCATGCTTTTTGGATGGCGCATTGGGTAATAATGTGCACTACATTATTGGTAGGAAGGAGGGAGAGAATATGAAAGTAACCGAGTGGTTGGGATTTCGTCTCTTTTAACGTATTAATCATGCTGTTTCAATATGTATTTACAGACGTTCATTGGCTTTAAAATGCTTGAGATGTGATTAATAAGGATGTGCACAATTATTAAGTTATTGACCAAAACTGAGCCAATTCTTTTGAACTTGTATATACTATACTTACACCCACAGCAAAAGGGTGTATCGTGTGCGTACGTATAAGGTAAATAGGCATACAGGATTACATTTAGCAAAAGTGTCTTCTCCAGGTGGCACCTCGGTAACAGCCACACGCGTACCCCTTTCTAGCTCGGCATCACTTACCCTACATTCTATACATGCACCACACATAGGCAGAATACAGACCCTAAGAGGTATCCTTACATCCGATTGTTCTTTTCTCCAGAATGCTAGGCATACTATACAGGAACACTGGAACATGTAAACATGTGGCGCTTCACTTTTCCTGTTGATAAAACGACTCTCAGACTAAATACAACTAAGGACTATAATGCATATCTGATGACCTTCAGAAACTGCTAAAACGTTCTTCCTTTTTCCCCATCACAGCTTATTCTCTGCCATGGCTAATGTGTACTTCGATACAGGTAGATTTAGCTGAGGTTAGTCACAAGAAACGTCCAGCAAGCCGCCCTACTCTGCTTTGCTGAAGTCATCAATCCTTTTGATTCCAAATGGGGACCAATGCCTCTCTCATCTACACATGCCCCTCATTTCACTTCCGCCTCTTCTCCACAACTAACATCTCCTATTGTCTTCCACTAGACACACATTTCACACTGCCGGCTATTGAAGGCCCATCGGTTGCCACCTGAACGTTAATAGAATTCAACTATGACTAAGCTCTCCTCTTTGACCCCATCACACCCTTTTATGTAAGTGATAAAACCATACCCAACATGCTTTCATTTATCAAATCGTGACCACTTTCCTTAGGTTAACATTTTCCCAAAAGTCACCGCCCAACCCATACTAGCCGAATGGCACCCAGGAATCGGGCACTCCTGACATGCACCGATCAATAGCACTGATTTTGCATCTGTCTCTTCTGCTGTCCCACTAACACACACCCCCTTCAATCGTTTCTTGCATAAACAATTGCAGCAAGGCCAATAAAAATGTCAGAAGGGTGATATATACAATATCATTTTTAATGACTTCACATTCTTTGTCGCAGCTTTTCTCATTTTACATTAAATGTTTACACCACCGTTGTATGTCTTTATCATTCTATGTTTGCACTGGACCTTCAGTCACTATGACGACTAGTACATAGCCATGGTGCTGAAACTTCTTAGATGCACGTCCTCTCTATTTACAACACACATGTGCATTTGCTCTCATGATAGTGGTGTTTAAAACACCAAATTGCACAGCATTTCAACCTTCTGTCAGTTGTTTGATTCCATACACTATAGTCTGTAACAATCACTGCATATCTTTTACTCTGAGATGTTCTTTTTATATTGCCATTACTCTTCACCCATACCCATCCACTCTTTAGACAATGTGTTAGGCACAGCAGGAAGCGCCTTTCATTAATCTCGGGAGGATAGCTCAGGGGCAGTCTCGGGAGGATAGCTCAGGGGCAATGTGCTCGCTTGGAAGCAAGACAACACGCAGCAACATGGGTTCGATCCCTGGGTCCGCGCTTCGCAACCTTTGGGTCTTAAGCTCGTTATAAATAACCTATCATATCCAACAGGTGTAAGTTGAGCAGCAGTCTTTTTAGTATCTATCTTGGCTTACCCTGTATTTCCTTTTTTGTGCAAGGATTTCCTAGATATATCTTGTCCACACAGACTAAATTTAGTTAAACATTGTGATGTAAAGGACATTAATCAATTAGTGTCCAGGCACCTTTGGCTGGAGTACCTAAGATGTATTTATAGTACTCTGTGTGGATAATATAAATGTGAACAGTTATGATAGCTCCTCTTCTAAACAACAAATCATTATCTTCTAATACAGTAACTGTCCCGAAGCTCTCCTCGGATGCTCTCATACAAATAAAGCCAAATGAAAGTTCTTCTCCTATTATCCAATCCAAATAACCCCAAAGAAAATCTAACAGTTTCAATGTCCATGTCCCCTCATGTGAGTCACTCACCTTCTGCAATGCCAGTCCTTTTATCTCTTCTCCACTTCCAGGCATTGGAATCCTCTCCTTTTCCCCTTCTCAATGGGACTTTCTTCTGGGGTTCGTAGAATTGTGATGCCCAAGTGTGGCGTGTGGTTGATCACTGGAATGAGGGCGTAGCCATCAAGCTTAGGCCTCAGGGCCTCCCACTTCTCTTTGGCAGGTAAGCAAGTTCAGAGGAGAGAATCCAGGTTAAGGGCAATCTTTTCTTTAACACTTTACTCATTGTTCCTTCTTCTCACCTTGCACCGTGCTGTTACCTCTTTGCATCCACAGTGGTTAACCAGACCTGGTGTTCTTTCCCGCTATGACTCACTCTGCTTAGGTTGTTCTTCGCATTTCCTCCTTCCCTTACCGTCGCTCCGGCCGCTGAATCTGTCAGACATTCTTCTGGATGATGGCTTTTTTTCTGCCCCAAGCAAGTGCACATGTGAATTAAAGTAAAGCAGGCTTGTATTTCTATTATGTATGAAACATGGGCGAGAGGGCCTGTTTCAGTCAGACATAGGAACACAAAAATGTGTTTAAACTCAAGGGTGATCACACTTGAAATAAAGAAATATTGTTTCCTAGTTCCAGCAAAGGCAGTTGTTCATGTTAAAAATAGAAAGACAATGGCCCCTATTGGGATAGAATCTGCCCTTCATCACAGGGCTCTTTGTCTACTTGAACCTTTAAACCTCTCCAGCCAAACAGCTGAAAAGGTATGAATATTTGTGGGACCTCAACTTCCAACTTATTAAATGGATATGACATAGAAAGGGGATGTCAAATCTGGTTGACTGGTATAGTTGCATTTGACTTTCCTTTACTCTAAACGTGGTCAATAGGCCATTTGATCAGGAAATTGAAAATAGGGCATCCTTTGTGGAACTAAACTATCCATCGTGAGACCTAATCTTTACAGGTTCACACGTTCTGATCATGAGGACAGGAAAACTCCTGGTGTTTATTGTCATTGTCCTCAAACTATCTTTCCTTATGCACATTGATCTGGCTTTGCCTGTGCACAAAGTGATGAACATGTGCAGGTTAAAAATGAAACACATATGGAAATAACTGATGTATGTATGGCTGGATAGGATTTATAAAGCCCAAACCTATCAGAGAAGCAGTGGATTGCTGCTTATAACGGCACAGCTATGGGGCTATGAGTAGGGTGCAAGGCAGAAGAGGCAGCTGGAGCACAGAGGGGGAAACAATTCCAGATGGAGAAAAGGGTGGACCAGTTATTGCAGGTATATTCCACAAAGTGTATGGTCTTCAGGGGCTTCATGAAGTGTCCCATGTAGAGGATTACTCTTATCTGTGTTGGTAAATTGTCCCAGGGACAGGGTGTGCAGTGGGAAAAGGCCTGTTTCCTAGATATTTCCCCCACTGGACAGACTGGTGATGTTGTCGCTTCTGAGCGTTCTTTGGCTTCTGGGGACAGTGTAGTTCTTTCTCAGACGTTGTGGTCTTTTAGTTGTGGTCCTGTTAGTTAGGTAATGCGTGCTGTCTTGAACATAATGTTTGCGTGAACGTGTAGACAGTACTTAAAATGGGGTGATATAAAGCAGGATGGGAGTGATAACGCGTAGTTGTAAGCAACTATCCCTGCATCCCCCTTTTTTGTCTTGCACCCATAATGTTAATTTTGCCTTATTTGGTCGGTAGGTAAAACCACATTGTTTCATGATATGCCTGAAGTCTGAGGTGTGGAATAAAAACCTTGACTATAGCCATAGTTATCCATAGGTGCCTTTCCTCAACGAAAGGTACAGTGTGCTAGCAGTGTGCTAACATGTAGTTGGATATCCTCCTGCGTGGGAACTTCCCAGAGAGAGGTCGTTTGAGCGTGTACGTGTTTAGTAGCTGGGCTCCCACAATTTTATAAATTTAGTAAATCCTCAGATACATACATTTACCCTTAAATTAACTAAGGTAATACAACTATATTTACCATGGCCACGAGTCTATATATTTCAAATGCTTCTCTACAATGGCTATCCTTATGTTTAATGAATGCAACATGATCTTCATTAAAAATATAATTTCAACTGAAACAAAATGGTAGAGTATGTATAAAAACACTGACAGATACATTGCTGTCAAGTAAAATGGAAAGCACCCTGGTGTGGTCTGCAATCAGTGATGCCTATAGAAATAATTGGCAGCGGGGGCACAGACACAGCTAAGTTTTACACAAAAAAAACATTCCTTAAGAAACTGTCCATTATATTAATCATAATAATAATGCATTTGACCTTTCTGTGAGTAGAAACCAAGGCTCGCAGGTGAAGTGTCCATGTGTTACCTAAATGGCAATACAGCTTTCAGTGGCTAAAAGGCCAATATTATTACTAAATTATTGTATTTTTCATTTGCAAAGTTTGTGTGTGGATTCTTCAAGCTTTCTAGGTGGAGCAATGGAGTTTATCAAACTATGGACGAATGAAGCCTTTTATGTTATGCACACTGAACTGAATCACTAGAAGGTGATCCGCTTTGTTGGGAAAATAAGGCGATGTAAAGCGATTGGGACGGTATTCCATAATGGGCCTTATTCACAGAAGTGTTTTAAAATGTCACAGCCCCATTGGAAAATGCCCTTTGAATCAGGCCCAATGTGCTTAGCTGTTTTAGCTGTGACTAGAGCCGTCATTTCATAGTTCCAAACGTATAAGCCCCACAAGAGCTTTACTGTTTTGGTTTCAGAACTAACATACGCTGCTTTCTGCATAGCTGTACTTCAAGAGCTAAACTAGTATTGTTTGTTTCAATATAGTTACATTGCAATATCCCAAACCACATAACTAATCAGCCTGAAAATATATGACAGTTTTAGAAAAACATGTTATGCAGCAAACAAGTCGGATTCGCTTACAAATGGGCAAGACCAAAACAGATAAAGCATATAATTAAAATGGTTTTCCATAATCAACATTAAAAGCAAGGCTGGGGGGGCGTGGCTTGGAGCCATGGCAGTCGGACGTGCTCTGTGAGAGCTCCCGGCTGGTGTCACGTCGCCACGGAAAATGCCCGGTGAACACTAGATCTTCTCGACCCACTCTTCAGCGATCGACAGCTGAGATGCTGCGGAACACTTGGGCGGCATGACGGAGCCCTACCGACGCGGATTGCAGAGATCTGCCACCTGTGACACACCAATAGGGTGCGAGGGACGTAGCAAGATGGCGGCCACCTCCCCAGCCCGGCACTAAACCCGGAGCCTAGGGGTTGGGATCGGAGCACCCCGGGTGCGGGATTGGGCCGGCGGAATCCAGCGACTCGGCCATCACATCGCCCCGGAGGCTCGCCGGCTCCCTTCTGGGGCCCGGCTGCGCCCGAGGGTGAATCCGGCTCCGGGGGCCCCTCCCCCGCCTCTCCTGCTCCGGGGATCGGAGATCGGCGGTCTGCCGTTCCACGCCAGCCCCGCACACCAGCCGATCGATCTGGGCCGCGGTGTCTGAACGGGGGCTGGGCGCCCGGGGGGCCTCCTGGTTTCCTCCCTCCTCCCTCCCGGATAATTACTTCGGCGGCCCCCGTCTGCCTCCTGTCTCCTGTGGGGGCAGACCAGCAAATTGAGCCGATCCGGAGGACATCCAGCCGCGGCGGGCCGTCTGGGGACCCGGCCTCCAGACCAGCATCCCTGCGGAGCGACCCGGGGGGGCCTCCGGCCTGGACAGAGGCCGCAATTGAACAGACGCCCAGGGGCTGCTACGAGCTCGCTGCTCACCGTGCCCCCCCCCTTGCCTCACTGCCATCGGAAGGAGCCTATTCCTCAACAGCTCCCACCCTTTCCACCTCAACTTCGGCCACAACGCCTCAACTTCAGCTACATAGCCGCCTGGATCTGCCCGCTTCAGTGTGGACGGGGCCCATTCACCTCGGGGCCACGGAGGTCCCATCACCCAGCATATCTCCCAGGGGGGGCTCATCTCCGGAAGTAAGGTAAACCTGGCAACTAACGACCCCGGGGTCTCCCCACGCTTCCTACCCTGCAGGTTGAGCCCGCGCCGGGGCCCCCATCAGCTTCTTCTTCACTCTCCTGAGCCCCTGGACTTCCTTTCGCCACACGCTTCGGGCACACCTCCAGAGAGGGGAGGTAGCCTCCCTAAAGCACTGCTACAAGGTAAGGCGGCACCTGCCGCATCTCGCCCTAACTGGACGCTCTGCTGCCCCCCGGGCCTGGCTGGTGGCCCCTCCGCCCCCGTCATAGCTGCAGGGGCGTCCCCGGGTTGCCATGTCCAAATCGGGCAAAGCCGCCAAACAGACTGATATTTCTACTCTATTAACAATGCCTCCTGTGGGGGAAAAAAGCAAGAGGGGTGAGCGCATGGACGCGGGGACGGGGAACGGCCTCCCCAATGACCAAGTATCACAGGCGGTCACGAAAGCAGACCTCCATGAGCTTCTATCGGCCCTCACCAGGGAATTCCAGAAGGGCACTGAAGAGGTCAAGACCCAAATTACCCGGTTAGACAAGAGAGTGGGGGAGGTGGAGGCCAGAACCGAGGAGATTGAGTCTACATTATGTGAGCAGAACTTTGAGATCGGAGAGGGGGCGGACAGGATCAGGGCCCTGGAGTGCAGGTGCGAGGCGCTTGAGGCCAGACAAGAGGACGCTGAAAACCGCTCGAGGCGGAATAACATTAGAATCCGGGGAATCCCAGCTGCAGTCTCAGAGAAGGAGCTCCCATCCTACGTCTCCGACCTTCTCCGCCACATTATCACCCTCCCAGACAACTCTCCCCTGGAGCTGGACAGAGTACACAGGGCTAGGCCCAGGCAGAGGTCCAATGGGGCGGCCGATGTCCTGGTCAGGATTCATTTCTATAAACTCAAAGAGGAGATCATGCAGGAAGCCAGGGCCATGGGCCAGATCCACTTCCGGGACTCGGAGATCGCCCTGTTCCAAGACTTAGCTGCTTCCACCCTAGCCAAACGAAGAGCTCTCAAACCTATGGCCGACTGGCTACGAGAGCGCAAGATCCCCTACCGCTGGAGCTTCCCTTCAGGCCTCTCCTTCACTTGGGAGGGAAAGACTCAGCAAATTCCATCCCCACGGGAGGCTGCAGTGTTTATGAATCCGGACCTGGAGGGGGAGGTCCCAGGGGGCCCGGCCCGCTCCCCCGAGGGGGCCGAGGGGGGGGGCTTCTTGCTCCTGGTCCCGAGTGGTTGGCCGACGCAGGATGCGCGGCCCTCCTGTTAGGGGGAATAAAACCAATACCAACTGAGAGGCCGATCTCCCCAGCTCCATGCTGGTCCTCTTCAGAGCCTGTCAACACACACTGGCCCGCCTTCTTGGGGGCCAGAGGGCTACCCTAAATACTCACATTTATCTGGCCTACTCCGGTCGCCGCCGACCTACCCTTTGTCCTCACAGCCGGGTGGGCCAGAGCTGCCGGCGGAGTGTTCTCTCGATTTGCAAGATCTTCACCACTACAGCATGAGACCCCGTGGTCTCCGACACAAATGGCGTCCGTGACCCAGCCGACAGCCCTGTTGGTAGAAGGCTGGTCTGGATACCTTTACATGTTAACTGTTTTAAGTTATGTTTTAGTTCATGTTGTTGGTTCTCCTTGGTCGGGGGAAAATGAGATTCGGAGCTTGGGCTCGGGCGGGAGGTGACGTGGAAACGAAGGTCAAAATACAAGTAATCGGAGTGCCCTCCTCCCTGCACGGCGGCTCCAAGGCAGTGGCGGAGGGTCCACTCAGCGCTGAGGAGGCCCCAGCTCCACAATCCAAAAGATGCCACATAAATCCGCTATCAATCCTACCTAATAATGTCTCAGCCGGATAAGGACCTCTCAATGCTGACCTGGAATGTCCAGGGTCTGAACTCCCCCCGGAAAAGAAAGTCTGTGGAGCAAAGGCTTGCTCAACTGGCACCTGATATTATTTGCCTACAGGAGACACATCTCCTCAGGAGCGACGAACGTCGCATTGCCTTCCACCGATACAACAGAAGCTTCTTCGCTTCAGCGGATCTCAAAAAGAGGGGGGTGGCCATCCTGCTAAATCGGGACTTACCTTTGACCAATATCACCACCAAACGGGACCCCGAGGGCCGTTATCTCCTGCTAAAAGGCCTCTTGGTAGAACTACCCATCACCATCGTCGCCATATATTGCCCAAACACCGGGCAAAGCAAATTCCTGCGGAATCTCCTACCAACTCTGTCTGCCTTCAGAGAGGGTCAATTATTCATAGGGGGTGACTTCAATTTGACTCCCGACCCAAATCTTGACAAATCGCTCCCCCCATCGAATGATGATTTCAGCAAAGCCCTGGCCATGGCAGAATTCTTAAGGGAAACCGACACCATAGATGTATGGAGATTGGCCAACATGGGAAAGAGGGACTACACTTTCTTCTCCCACGTGCACCTGGGATACTCACGGATCGATCTCCTTCTAATCTCAAGTAACCTCATTCACTGCGTCGAAGCCATCCAAATCGGGCTCAGAGCCCTCTCAGATCATTCTCCAGTCACATTGAACCTAAGGGTATCCTGCCTCCCGGAGCCACCCCAGAGGCAATGGAAACTCCAAGAGCACATCCTCTCAGACATCGCAACCAGAACTGAAATTGCGGAAGCCCTTAAGAATTATTTCAGGGAAAACACCACCAAAGACTCATCGCTGGCTATGATCTGGGACGCCATGAAACCTGTCATCAGGGGCACGGTGAACGACTGCACAGCCCGACTCAGACGTCTGGACAAAGTACAACAAGACGCACTCGAAGCAGAGGTGGCAGAAGCGGAAAACACCCTTAAACGAGGCCCGAACAGGAAAGCTAGCCGCATCCGCCAAAGGGCGAAACGTTCCCTAGAAATGCACCTGGCCGACAAAGCTGTCAGAGCGCTAACTTACACAAAACAGTTTTATTATGTGCACAGCAACAAAGCAAACCGGCTCCTGGCTCACAAATTAAAAAAGCTACAAACAAGAAACCTCATCCACAGCCTCGCTGATGAACAAGGGACTCTTCGCTACTCCATCAAAGAGAAAATGGGAATCATGGCTTCTCATCATAGATCGATTATGTCAGGTGCTCCCACCTCCGAAGTAGCACAAGCCAAATACCTAGCTGAAGTACAACCTCCCCTCCCAGGCCCGCAATTTGAGGCCCTGGAATCCCCCTTTTCGGCAGAAGAAGTCAGTGAAACCATAACCAAACTGAAAAACTCAACCCCCGGCCCAGACGGGCTCACTGCCCAATTCTATAAAAAATGTGCATACGTCCTAGCCCCCCACCTGGCTACCCTATTTAACTCATTTCTATCCTCAGGCACGACCACTCCTTCCATGGAAGAATCAATCACTGTGCTACTGCCGAAGCCTGGAAAGGACCGGAGCCAGTGCACCTCATATAGACCAATCACCCTCCTGAATTATGACGCAAAAATCTTCACTAAAACCTTAGCGAACAGACTGGCCCCACTGCTCCCGTCTATCATCCACCCGGACCAGACGGGATTTATACCCGGCCGTTGCACCCACGATAATATAAGAAGAACCATCAATGTCATTGAATCAGCCAATAGGAGGGGGCAGGCAGCGATGGTATTATCCTTGGACGCACATAAAGCTTTCGATATGGTTGACTGGGGCTACATCCGAAATTCACTCGTTCATTTCGGCTTCGGCCCAAACTTTATAAAATGGACACTAGCTAACTACCAACACCCCTCCACCAGCCTCAGAATGAACGGAGTCAGATCCGACACGATCAAAATCTCAAGGGGCACTAGACAGGGCTGCCCCCTCTCCCCCCTGGTATTCGCCCTCTCCATGGAGCCATTTGCGACCAGAGTTCGCCGCAATGTAAAGATCCAAGGGCTGTCAATCAAGGCCCAAACATATAAAATCGCCCTTTACGCCGACGACGTCCTTCTCACCTTAGTCAAACCAGAGGAATCCATGAAGGCCTTATGGAAAGAACTGCTAGAATTCGGGGACGCCTCAGGCTTTAAGGTCAACCTTACCAAATCTACAGCATTGAGCATCAACCTACCTAGCCAGCTAGTAGCAGACCTGGAGGAAAAATACCAGATCCCCTGGGCCAAGAGGAACCTCCCATACCTGGGGGTCCAGCTCCCCAGCGCTCCCAGCAGACTATACAAAGCCAACTTCCCGGCATTCCTGAGAGAACTCAGAGCTGATATCAGACGATGGCAAAAGCAGGAGATCTCATGGTTCGGAAGAATCACGGCCCTGAAAATGAACCTCATCCCCAGACTCCTTTATCAGTGCGCTGCCATACCCACCATGATCCAGAAACAGGAGATCCAGAAGCTACAAAAACATGTCATGAGCTATATCTGGGAGGGGAAACAGCCACGCATTCCGCGAAGGATCATGCTCCGGGGCCGTGAGACGGGAGGCCTGGGAGCGCCCGATGTGGCAAGATATGTGCTGGCTGCTCAGCTCTCGTCAGCGTTCGCCTGGCTCCCTGACACCTCCAAGCCCCGCTGGCTGGAGCTGGAGGAGGCCTGGAGCTCAAGCCCAATAACCTCGCTGCCACACCTAAAGGAACCCAGTGCAATCGGGGACATGGGTCCTCTAACGGCGACTGTAAATACTGTAAGAAGCTGGAAGGCAGCAGCGCGACTCTGGAATCTCCGCAGCACGACGGGCCCCCTCACCCCAGTCTGGGGTAACTCAGATTTCACCCCGGGCTGTAACCCCAAGAACTTTGGGAGATGGAAGAATGGAGGGCTGGAGAGACTGCAAGATTTTTATGAGGAGGGAAACCCCCTGGACTTCGAGGCCTGCAAGGAAAAATTTGATGTGCCAGAGAGATTTAGATACACTCAGCTCCGCCACTGGCTCTCGAACAGGGAGGTGAAACGCCATGGAAGCAGAGCCCTTACCGCCCTGGAACTCACCCTCACCGGTCCCCCGCCAAAGGGCGGAATCTCCACCCTCTATAAGCTCTTGGACAGAACCGACCCATCACGCAAAGAGCCATATATGCTAAAGTGGGAAAACGACATAGGGAGACCTATCGAGGTGGAGGAGTGGAACCACATCTGGGCTAGAGCGAACAGGAGTTCGAAATGCGTTACCAACAAGGAAGGTGCATTTAAGGTATGCTTCAGATGGTATCGGACCCCAGAGATACTCAATAAATGCAATCCCGCAATTCCCCCGGCCTGCTGGAGAGGGTGCCCAGACAAAGGCACACTCTTTCATCTACTCTGGACATGTCCCAAGGCCACGGAGTTCTGGAAAACAGTGCTGGACCACATCAACAAAATCACAGGCCTCACCATCCCTTGGGACCCAGGCATCGTCCTACTTGGATCAAGCGGGGCAGACCAATTCCCCCTCTCCGGGCATAGAGCAGAGCTATGCTCCCACCTGCTCACGGCGGCAAAAATCTCCATAGCCAGGCTGTGGAAAAACCCAGAGGGCCCGGCAGTACAAATGTGGTGGACAAAATGTTGGGACATAATTGCAGCCGAAAAAATTACTGCCCTATGACTCGGAAACAGAGATAAATTCTCCCAAACGTGGGCTCCCTTTCTAGACTTTACCCAACAATTTCCAGGTCTAGCACGACAACCCCCTTCCCTACGATGGATGGACAAAACCGACTAAACACAAAAGGGGCCAAGGTCGTGCAGAGGTACAAAGTGGCCTAGGGTCTGGCCTGTCAGCGAACCCAGGAATGTGGCTCTAAGGCCTAAACAATCTAACGCACTGCGAGCTGAAAACGATCAAGGGCCTAAAAGCTCACACAAAGTCCTCTTTTCATCCACGTTTACTCCATCTCGGCCCACCAGGGCTAAACTATTCGCTTGCTTCACCCCAGAATCTCTCCCCTGACCTGTTGTTGTTATGACTGTTGTTCTGTTATGAAGGACATTGTCCTTGTTGATTTAACACTTGCACAACTGAACTCAAGCGCGCGGCGCGCAGCGCTCAGCGCTCTTTATGTACTTGCAAACATCCAATGCAATGTATGTATAAAACCAATAAAAATATATTTGGAAAAAAAAAAAAGCAAGGCTAGGAAAGGATGTTGTGAGCACCACTGATATACAACAAATATATATTTAAGAAGTGGAGAAACGTATTTACATTCTCTAAATGTCCATTTATTCAAATGTTAGATTAGCACAACAATGAGACATCTTAGCTAACGTTTGATCCTGTCCATGCACAGCTGAACATCAGAGTTCTTCAAAATGAGCTTGCTCCCAATTTTTCATTTTAAAGAATTGTGATGTTCAGCTGTGCACAGGTGCTGTTCATATATGTTCACATTGATACTTTAATCAGGCATCTCAATGCTCTCTGAGTTTCTCAACACTTTGTCAAAGGGGGCAAGAGTCAGTAGAGAAGGAGCTCAGAGGTGCACGGCTAGAGGACCGGCATGGAGGCCACATCCTTTCTTGTTCAATGTGTTGCTCTTGAAGACCACTGTTGGCAGCCTCACAGGCAGAGAACTTTATGATTATTGAAGATGGGACGCTAGTTTGTTGTGCATGTTAGAACACATTTTTCTAAACAATTGATGGGGTGAAAACAGTCATGATAGGTAATCTGTACGTATATATTAGAGTGCCTTTCAGAGACAGAACTAGAATAGGGATGTCATATCAGATGAAATGTGGTTGGAGCAAATAATTTCAGAGATTATCCATCCATCCAACACAATTTCTTTAATGTATGTACGCATTTAGCATATAAACGGTGGTATGCTATGTAACTTGATATTTGTATAGCGCCTTCTGCCATTGTTATAACCTCAGAGCACTCTGGTGTGTATGGCCCTTCAGCAGTTTGCAGTCTGAAAAAGCAAGACAATAGAAGAGCCTCACATTGCATGTGAATAGTAATTAGAATGTAGGTGAATATTCAATTACTAGTAGAGATGAATAGTTTAAAAACATTATACTAGGCATAACATGTTGAGTGTTCAGTCATAGGGAGGTTTGCTATGTATGCAGCTGTGCAACAGCTGAAATGAATTGTTCATGGCACTCAGCCGTATTCTGTGGGTCACAGCACTAAAGAGGATCGCTATGATATATTAGTCCATCAACCCTAAGGGCAACTGTCTAGAAGAAAGAATTTTGTATCCACAGTTGGCAGAAACAGATAAAAGCAGCTAATGAAAGGCACACAAAATCCTTTTGGAAAGGGCTCTAACAGGGTCCTGGGAAATACAGTGTGTGCATTGACTTAAACTTTGCGGAAGCAGTCTGGGTTGAGCACTTCTCTAAGATCTTTTGGGAATGGATGTAGGAACACTATGACCCTATTCCAATGAATCAAGTCAAGCCCCTTCAAAGGGACCTGGGACCCTTAGGAGGGGGTCTTTCCATCACAAATCTATTGACCATATGGCATCTGGCAAAGCCCCCGTGCCTAATATGATCCCTGCTGAAGTCTTCAAAGTTCTATGGAACAGGTGGGTCCAAAGCTTTACTACTGTCTTCCCATTTTGCACAAGGAGTGGGACATATCCACTGTGCTGGTCAAACGTAATGATTGTCCCTCTGTACAAGAAGCGTCCTATAAATAAGGTCAGGTCCGACTGTACTATCAGTCTGATTGGCATAGACTGCAGAATCTTTTGCACATAATTCTTCAGGACCTGAAAATGTGAATTGACGAGAATGAAGTGCTCGACCAGGCCCAAGGTGGTTTTAGATCAGGGCTCTCAAATGTGGATCAGACCTTTGTTCTTTGGCATTTAACATACAAATATGCCATGGTCAAGAAAACACCCCTCTATGTAGCATTCTTAGACTTTGCCTCCCCCTTTGACCTACTGGTCAGAGAGCAGCTCTGGGTAAAACTTGCATCTATGGGGATAGGAAAAAGTTTGCTTGACATCATTGGAGCTCTTCCCAACAACACCTCTGTCCAGATAATGTTTAGATCACATGGCCAATTGACTTGAAAAATCTAAACTGCTAAATGGGTATAATAGGTATGTCTATGAGTATGTCAGCTCCAACACCCATTGCCCCTGGACCGACCACCACCTCATACACTTCCACATACCCACATAAATCAAGCCCAAACCTACTAAACCAGTACCCCAAGCTATGGCTAGATCCTGCTGGCTCCTCACTAAGGAAAGGCTAATCCCAATCCTTTAGGCATCCCCAGCACTTAGACACCCATTCACCACAGACCCTGTAGAGTTGGTAGACTTGTACAACACAACCATAAAAACAGCCCTGGACAGCTTTGCACCGCTTATGATGAAAAAAGCGAAAAATAAAAAACACTCTAACTCATGGTTTATCCAATAGTTACTAGACCTAAGAGCCAAGAAACGACTGGCTCTCACGACTTGGAAATCCCACCCATCTCCCACCTGTCTAGAGGCATACAAAACAATTGCCTCACAGTACAAAAAAGAAATCACCGCAGCCAAATCCTCATCATACAAATCCAGTTTAGACACTGCTAAGTCAGGGTCAAAGGAACTGTTTACTATCTATGAAGAGCGGGGGTCCCCCCACAAACACCCAAGAAACAGTGAAGGGCGAAGTCTGGTGCAACAACATACAAAATGCTGTGATAAATAAAATAAACACCCTCCAAGAAAAAATAAAAGCCCACCTCAAGGCCCTCCCTAAAACCAACACACCCCATGTATCTAACTGTCACCCTGACAAAAAAGATATCCATCCTTTCTCATTCAGAGAAGTTACTGATACGGAAGTCAAAGCCCTCATGAAAGGAATCAAACTTTCCTCCTGTAAAGGGGACACCTTCCCTGCAGTGCATATTAAAGACTGCACAGAACCTCTAGCCCCATTTCTCAAAGCTTGTATCAATGCCTCTCTAGCCTCAGGTGTCGTTCCCCCCTGCCTCAAAGAATCTTGGGTTCTCCCGATTCTGAAAAAAACAATCACTTGATCCAGACCAACCTAACAACTATAAACCAATAACCACTGTCCCCTTTCTGCTAAAGATATTAGATAAGGCAGCCTACCAACAGATCCAACACTACCTGGAAAACAACAATATCTTGGGCAAGAGGCAATCAGGCTTCCTGCCACGCCACGGGACTGAGACTGCCCTACTAGATTTAAAAATGCAGCAAACTGTGGATGAAGGGAAACCAGCACTAATCTTGTCCCTAGACCTCTCTGCTGCTTTCGATCTTGGAGATTACAAGATCCTCTGCAAACATCTCAAAGATTCAACACAATATTCCCAACAAGCCACCTCCTGGATCACCGCCTTTCTGGAAGGAAGACTCATGAGAGTATTTTCTGACCAGGACTGCACAACCCCCACCCCCATCAACTACAGAGTCCCTCAGGGATCCTGGACCTCACCCACCCTCTACAACATCTTCACCCCCCCTCTCTTCAACAACCTTGATGATCACGGCATGGCATACACAAACTATGCCGATGATACACAGGTTCTTCTCCCAGATGGGGAGCAGGTGCAAGTGGATCTAGGTCACCTGGCCTAAGCCCCACCCACCTGGTGCCTTCCTGCCTGCCGCTCTTTTTCACCACTTAGCAAGCCCCGCCCACCTGGTGCCTTCCTGCTTCCCGCTTTTTTTCACCACTTAGCAAGCCACGCCCACCTGGTGCCTTCCTGCTTGCCGCTCTGTTTCCCTACTTAAGGAGCCCTCCAGCTTCTTTTCCTTTGCAGATAGGGAGCAGGTGCAAGTGGATCTAGGTCACCTGGCCTAGGCCCCACCCACCTTGTACCTTCCTGCTTGCTGCTCTTTTTCACCACTTAGCAAGCCTCGCCCACCTGGTGCCTTCCTTCACCATCACTGTCTTGTTGCCAGTGCTGGATTTGACTTTTATGGACTTCATTCATTCACGGTGCGTCACTCTTTCTCAACTCTTATGCTGGACTTCCTTTGCATCTTGTACTCGTGGTGGCCCCGAATCATGCTGTTCCCATCTTCATCTTGTATCCTGGCTTGCAACATTATGTGTTACTACTGACTTCTGCAACTGTATTCGCTCTCCACTCTTGCTTCTCCACTCTTTTTGACTGTTTACTCTCTTTTCTCTCCTCCTTTCCCTTCTCCCTTTTCCTATATCCTCCCCTTACTTTCTTCTATGCACTCACTCTATCAGAATTGTCCCTGGACCTAATATGATAGCAACCTCGTCTGTTTCCCCCACCCTCCCATTACTGTTTTTTTCCTCCCCACCACCCCTCCAGCGCTATCTGAAATGTTGTCAGGCCTAGTATGATAGTTGCATGTTTTGTTCCTCCCCTCCCTTTCTGCACCCCTCTCCCTCACCTTTTGTTTTTCTCCGGCTCTACCAGAAATGTTGTCAGGCCTAGTACGGTAGTCGCCTTTCTGTTTCCATTTCCTTCCCACTCCCCCCCCTCCCTTACTTATACATGTCTTAGCTCTTGCACTATCTGAAATGTCGTCAGGCCGAGTACGATAGTTAATTTCACATCCTTACTGTTCATGACCTGTAAGAATGTGGTTGTATTTTCCCTTGTTCCCTCCCTGGCCTTGAAGCCCTTTGAAACACATTGTGTATAGGCGCTATATAAATAAACGATCATATCATATCATATCACTCACAGGCTCTTACGAACAAGATGCAGCCACACTCAACAAGTTCTACTCCATCATCCAGGCTTGGATGGAGGCAAATGGTCTCTGTCTCAATGGAGACAAGACAGAAATACTACTGGTAGGTCCCAAACAAATCCATGGCAAATTGGATAGCAAGTACGCATCTTTCAACATTGACAACACAACCATCACCACTGCAACAGCCGCCAAAATCCTAAGAGTATATCTAGACTCCACACTCTCTATGTCATGCCAAGTGAACGTGATAGCCTCCTCTGCGGCACTAACAACTAAGATCATTAATGCAGTCAAACCTTACCTCTCCCCTAAAAATTGCCTAGCCATAGCAAGGGCCACAGTGGGAGCTAAGATAGACTACTGCAACATCCTATTCCTAGTCACATCTTCCAAAAACATGAACAAATTACAAACTACACAAAACAACGCACTAAGAGCAGCCCTCAGCATCCCCAAGAGAGAGCACATCTCCCAGGCCAGACGAGACGCTCACTGGCTCCCAGTGAAAGAGCGCATTCTCTTCAACTCTCTCTTCATCACTCACACATGTCTATCACAAATGGCCCCATCATACCTATCAGAATCTATCCACAGAGTCACCTAAATGGACCCAAAACCGCAACCGGCTCAAGGTCCCAACGTATAAAAGACTCAAAGCAGGAGGCTCCAGCTTTGCTGTCCTAGCCCCGAAAAACTGGAATGTGCTACCATCCCCCCTCAGGAAAGAGCCCTCCATCACCTTATTCCGCAAGGCACTCAAAACACAACTCTGCCACTAGCCCACCACACACCTCAGATGATGGACTTACTTGTACTGCTACTACTGTATGTATCGCCTTGTTAAAGCTCGACTTGCATCTGTTTGCTAGCCTGAAACAATTATGTTATATCTCAGCATGTAAACTGTCTGATTTTGTCACTATGTAAACTCTATGTCCGCTCAAGCTAAGTATCCTGTAACAGCACCACGATGCCCTTGGGCCGCTGGTGCTTTATAAATCCAAATAAATCAATAAAAATATTTCTCCCAGTTCTTTTCTGTGTATATATTAATGACATGTCAAAACATGTCAAGAAAGCTGCAAGAGACATCCCTAATATAGAGGGGAGGCCTGTGCCTTTGCTCTTATATGCTGATGACTCTGTTCTCCTTGCCAGGACACCCAATGCCCTCAGAGCCCAACTACAGGCAGTCTCTTCTTACTGCTCCCACAGCCATCTAATTCTGAATAAAATATAGTCAAAACTAATGATTTTCAGCAATGCCAACAGGAGCAGGACCAACAGTTTCATGTTAGAGGGGGAACCAATTGATGTATTAGACCTCTTGTCCTATTTAGGTGTCCTATTCTCTTCAAATCTTTGCTAGAAATCTCGTATAGAACTGGCTTCTAGAAGAGCCTCCACTGCAGGCAGAGCCATTGCTAAATTGGTTCGCAAACATGGAGGCAACTTTCCTGCCGAAATTGAGAAGGTCTATTGTGCGAAGTTTGGAGGAATAGGTACCTATTGCCCTGAGCTATGCTTGACAAATCAACCATCCAAATAGGTACATGTAAAGTGCTCATTTCGAAGAATCTCCTGTATCTAACTAAACATTTTCCATCGGCCGATCTTCGTGCCTATGTTGACTTTCAGAAATAAAGAGCTAAGAGTGATGGACAGTCCTTCCAGATATGTTAGCAAAACGGGCAGCCTCTGAATCAAGAGAGCTGGTGAACCTCTCATTTATTTATTTCGCATTTTTAAAGCGCTCACAAAGCCCCCGGGCATCAACGCGCTGTTACAGGAACTGTTTATTTTTGTAGTTTCGTAATTGTTTTTTTTTTGTCTTAGTTGTGTATTTATAATCCGCTTAAACACCCAGAGGTTTCTAAGCGTGGACCCGGGGATCGAACCTGTGTTGCTTCGTGTCATCTTGCTTCCAAGGCGCGCACATTGCCGTTAAGCTATCCTCCCTCTCATGGCATGAACATTTTTCACAACCCTCCATCCCTCCATACAGGAAGAAACTGTGGTAGGACCTTACTGAATTGGGCTTTGGGCATTCATTGGAGCAATACTTTCACGCAACTGACAGCTACAGGTCCCTATTGCACAAACCTTAAGATGCCCAAGGGAAAAGAAAAGGGAGGTTGATGGAGGAGGAGGTGGTTGCTTTGACACTTATACCCTGGGGTGATACATTCATGGCAGGGGAAAGCTACCAACCGTACCTGTCGACACTAGCCAACCCGCAGAGGAGATACATGTTAGCCCATGCCCGACTGAACACCTTGCCTCTACCTGCCGTTATTAACAAATGGAAGGGTGAAGCAAACCCAAAATGCTTAATGTGTATAATGGAAAGGGAGGATTTGCCCCATTGTCTTTTAGTATGCCCTGCTTGCAACCCTTTTAGGGCCGAACGTATCCTAACTCTTCTAAGAAATGAAGGGCTTTTGGATAACCAAGATGATGCCTTCATTTTTCTTTTGGGTGGTCTGGACATTAACATCACCATGGCTACCTCTAGTTTCCTTTTTGCAGCCTGGCAGCACAGGGTGAAGAAGTGCACTAGCCACTGTGAATAGATGAGGTATTTGGGCCTGTGAACATGGATGTGAACATGAATGGATTGTTACAAACTCTCCTCTATGGTCTATTTATGACCCTTGGGTTCTGAGCCCTTAAAAGCGTTTGCATTCATATTTTCCCAATATTTGTCAATGTTATTTGAAAGCTTGTCCTTATTTGTTGAAATTTTGTAGCCCGGATTTTAAAAGTTTTATTATGTGTTTTCAATGTGATACTTTTCCTTGGTATGAGTACACAGGGGCTTGGACATCAGTACCATATGGAGATAGAAAATGTCGATTTTGTCAGCCAGAAATAGAAACAGCTTGACACATACTAACTTCATGCTATTGTTTGCAGGACCTCTATCCCAGGGGATATAAGAACCTGGTCTGTGATTTTAGAATGGTTACTATGGATCAAGTTTGAGCTGCTATTTTCTCTGCAGAAACATCGTTGTATGTTAGCCCTGTAGATCATGTCTGAAAAAAAGTTTTTAAATGATGTGCTAATATTAAGGATGACTGTATTTTAATTTGGTGATTTCATGAGGTATAATCTTTGTATTAGTATACATATGATGAACCTTTGTGAATAAGGTTTTAATTAACTAATTGACATGTTAATAAATAAAACAAAATATATTTAAATGTTTCTACTAAACAAATTGTGTTATTCTGCATGCGTTTTACTGTTAGTACTGCACCTTTCAGTCATGAATGTTTCATATTGAATACAAATCTAGTGTTGCACTGATTAATATAGTGAAAAAAACAATGTTTAGTATTAGTTGTAATAATAGCCATCAATTCAGAGCAAACAAAGCCTATGCTCCCCTGCAGGCTGAGAACATTAGACTACGTGAAAGGCAGACGAGGGACGAACAGGGCAGCTGCCACAAGAAGGGCCAGGTGTTTGTCGGTATGTATGTATTTATGTATGTATATTTTTAATTATAGACCGTGACGTTCTCCCTGAGGCATCTTGGCACTAGGCAGGGCAGGAGAGAGACTACCACAGTCAAAACAGATACGTTGGTGCTAAGAAGAACCACAAAGCAGGCCTGAGCCGAATGCAGGGTCCGGGAAGGAAAGTAGTGACAAAGCTTTGTTTTTCTGCACCCCTGCCTTAATAAGAACGGTGAACTGGGCAGAGAGATTTCAAAGATATATCCGCTTGGTCACAGAAAGCCAGTGAAGGCAACAGAGAATCGGAGAGACATGGGAATAGCGTGGTACCTGAGTGGTCACCCTTGTGGCCCGGTTCTGTAGCACCTCGAGCCGAAAGATAAGATAACTCTATTGGCCCAGGTACAGCACATTACAATAGTCCAGGGCCAAGAGCCTCAATTAAGCCACCACAGGGGCTTTGGAGGGCACCGATAAAAAGGGCAAAACTTTTCTCAGAACTTTCAGCTTAAAATGGCCTAGTTGGCACACTGCCCCAATCTGCTTTTCTGCTAAGAATGTGGCAGAGAGTCTAATGCCAAGATCTTTCACGACAGAAAATGGTGATGGAAAAGGACCAATAGGAGGGGGCCAGAAAATAAGGGTAGATAAAGCAGCCCCAGAAGGGGGGCCCACCACCAACACCTTGGTTTTGTTGGCATTCAGCATAAACCAGTTACTACTCATCCGATCTCCTACCGCTTCCAAACACATCCTAAAGCGGGCTGCGGTCTCCGCAGATGAAAGATCAAGGCACACTCTGATTCGTGTGTCATCGTGGTAAGAATAACAATGGAAGCCATGGGAGAATATGAGTGTGTCCGTGGGCTGAATGTAGACATTAAAAACATGGGGGAGATAGCAGACCCTTGGGGAACACCACAGGTGAGAGGAGAAGGAGGCGACCGGAAAGGGGGAAATTAAAGTGACTGCATCCATTTAAACAGGATGGATCTGAACCATGCTAGGACTGAGCCAGAGATAGTGGTCCCTGCAAGGTGATCCATCAGGACCAAATGATCAATGGTATCAAAGGCAGCAGAGATATCAAGGCGAATGAGAACTCCCATGCCACCTTGGTCTGTCTGTACGAGTGACAATCTGGCACCTTTCTGTTGAGTTATGTTATACTGCTATGCTTTGAATATCACCTTAAGGCTATTCTGTTACTGGTCCAGCACCTTTTGCCACTATAAAACCACCTGCCAGGACTGAGGCACTGGAAGGGAACATTTCAGGTTGCAAGCCAAGAACAAGAACACAAATAGCAGTGCACTCAGAAATCATCACTGAGAGGCTCCAGAGACAGCCAGCAACCAATGGGCCAAAGCAGAGAGAATGTGCATGCAACACAAGGGAATGTACTCCCAAATAGACTCACAGACTACCTAACTGGTGATCTGAATAGCTTGTACACATGAGAGCCCTTTTACTGAAAGCATTTGGGAGGAGATATATGTCAGAAATTCAAACTTGCCTTGTTCATAACTCCCTGAAAGATTAGCAACGTTGTGGTCACTCTTTATGATACAAAGATTTTATACTGCACCAGACCATTACCATTAGAGTACTCTCAAAACAAATAAGCCTGCTTGCTTGTGTTAAGTGTTTAAGGAGACCGAGCACTTTCTGTGGCTCAGCAGTGCTCAATACTTTAATCTTACCAAGCTGCTAGAGTGACATTGTAACCCTGGGCATGTTAAAATCATGCCCAACAAAACAGAAGGGTAAAGCCCTTCTTCTTACAATCCTAAATCCACAAACAGCCACATTCTATAGGCAGGAAAAATGGAAGGGCATTGAGCACTTTTAAATGACGGATGGTTGCTCTGGGAGCCAAGCCCAGGACTGGGCATCCTAGAAATTCAGGAAGTCTGCTAGGACATTTATGGGTGTGGTTATAGTTGTGTGTGAGACAGGGCCCACCTTCGGTTGAGGCTGGGCTCGTATGGGGGTCCATTTCAATAATCTCCATAGTGCAGACCTTGTATACCTCTCAATATGTGCTGCAGTTACCTTGTCCTCTTGAAAGAAGGCAGTGTGCGTATATTAGGTGTAAATTGGGGTGTACAGTCTGATGCTTCTAGTTACTTGAACATCAGACAAATTTGCAAAGCAGCATAATTTAGCATCAAATAATATAAACTGTAGTGAACTAGTAAATACGTCACTGGAATGTAATGTCATTGCATTAGTCTGGCAGTGACAGTACTTCTGAAAGGGCAAAGCTTATCTGCTGGGAAGGAACACTGTTAGGTACAGTCCTGTGAATAAAGCAAAAGTGAAATAAACACCGTCCCCATGTTTGGGGGACAGGAGTTCAATGTTGGACGGTCAATCAAATGGTGAGGAAAGAGTTACATAATTTTAACAAATGTTTTTGGTGAGACAATACGTACACTTCGTGGATCAAGTATGGGCTGTGCCTATGATGTCAGTACAGGGGCTTCCACACTCTTGTTTAATTTGTAATATGTAGGGTTTCACCTTAAGTAACCAAGGATAATCCAGACATGGACCCCTTCCTCACTGCGCCTTGTAAAGGCTCATCTTCACCTAACTGAGTAGGTCCAACAAGGCCACAGCAAGTGTCTGGGGTTGCTGATGGAATTCTTGTTCAGAGGAGATTTGCCTAGCATTTCAGTGCTGGACTGCCCTAGTGGGTGGGACCAGACTGATATGCAAAAGGTTATTTTTCCTCTGTGAAGGGTGCAGTGACCTAAAACGTGGTTGTAAGAGCCTCCTCAGTGGAAGAAAGTACATAGAGCAGGTTATTTGAATCAAGTTTTCCCCAGTAGAGGGCCTTCCACATTCTTGTTTAGTTTGTCAAAGTTGGAGTTCCCACTAAGTAACCAAGGCTACTCCAGATATGGATCCCTTGCTCACTGCGCATTAAGGAGGTTCAGCTTCACCTAGCTGAAGAGGCCTAATAAGGCCGAAACACATGTCTTGGTTTGCTGTTGCTACTCTTGTTCAGAGGAGACTTGCCTAGAATTTCGGTGCTGGAATGCCCTTGTGGATGGGATCAGACAGATATGCAAATATATATTGCTCCTCTGTGAAGGGTGTGGAGAGCTAAACATGATTATCGCCTTCTTGAGTGGAAGACATTCTATAGAACAGATTATTTAAACCCTGATCATCCTCACTAGAGGGGCGCCCACGCTCTTGTTTAGTTTGTAAAAGGTGGGGCTTCACCCTAATTTACCAAGTGTCATCCAGACATGGACCCCTTGCTCACTGTGCTTTAAAGAGGCTCAGCTTCACCTGACTGAGGAGGCCCAATACGGCCGAAAAATATGCCTGAGTTTGCTGATTGTACCCTTGTTCAGAAGAGAGTTGCCCAACATTTTGGCGCTGCATTGCCCTTGTGGGTGGGACCAGACTGATATACAAATGACTTGTTCTCCTCTGTGAAAGGTCTGTGAGCTAAAACATTGTTGTTAGACCCTCCTAAGTGAAAGACATTCCATAGAACATGTTCGTTCTCAGTAGAGGGGCTCCCAAACTATTGTTGACTTTTTAAAACTTGGGGCTTCACTCTAAGCAACCAGCAGTAATTCAGACGTGGAGCCCTGCTCACTGTGACTTAGAGAGGCTCAGTGTCACCTCACAAAGGAATCCAAACAAGGTCGAAACACGTGTCTGGGGTTGCTGATGGCACTCATGTTCAGAGGAAAATTGCCTAGCATTTCAGTGCTGGACTGCCCTTGTGGGTGGAACCAGACAAATATGCAAATGCTCAGTCAATCGACCAATTCAACACTTTATTTTGGCTTCTCGTCATAAAAGCAAAACATAAACCAACACAGTAAAATGGCTTAACCCTTAATATGAAAATCCATATGCAAATTCATCATCTTAAACAAACAAAAAACAGAATATAAAATGGGCCGGTTTCCATAACAAATAATCATACTCAGTTAAAACTTTGCAAACTTTGCAATTTGAATCTTTTTCTCCATGCTCTGATCAAATGATCCTAGACAGCAACCACTACATCGGAAAGGGAGTGATGTCTACATAAAACTTAAACTTCAGATAATGTATACACACATGATTCCTAAGAAACAGTCTAAGATTCACTCCTGGAATCCGGGAGTAACCTGGACAAATAGACATAAAATGCTGTGCAGAAGGGGCACCACATATTTCCTGTTTCGTTCCAAGCATTAGTAAGCGGGGCACGCGGAAGAATGTTAAATCGAAATTTCATATAAAGGGAACATGCAAATGGAATTTTTACATCCATCAAATAATTTACAGGGCCCCACATAGTTTTGGTTGGTAAGACATCCCAACCCCCCACCATGAATAAACAATCAGTGAATTGATTGGGGGACACATATTTCCAGAACGCCTCCTTTATTATTTCTGGGGCATTTCTTTGCATATTCCGGGTTTCAGACCATAAATTACCCAAATTCAGTGTATACAGTGTGGATCTAACATATACTCTTCATGATAGGTTAGTTGCCTCCTCACAACTCAATAAATCCATGAGTGCATCACGCTAGCAACCAAGCTCATCATTGCACCACACGGTTTCCCAATACAGTAGAGGTTTTATCTTTACCATTTCACTAATGCACTTTAGATGCATGAAGTGTTTTTGTAAAACGTATTTTCAGTGACAATGAGTTGGCCAGTTTTGCTGTGACCGCACAGTTCTGCATTATAGCTTGCAGCCCCCACCAACTGCTGCGGCCTACAGAGCTCTAAAGCAGGATTTACAGCATGGATCCCATACTTTTGGGAAAAATCCCAATCGCAGCACATCTGTAGGATCATGTAAGATGAGCTTCCTCCACTTGCGTGTCCCACCTTCCTATCACAAAATGTCAAGAACTGATCTACTCATTTTTTTAGCCCACTTGGTGTATGGGAGTAAAACTCAGCGTCGTCAGCATACATCAAAATATCAGTCCTGCTCCCGCTAGTATAGGTGCATCTGAATATTTGATAGCTAAGTGATTCACAATACTGTTAACGAAAATAGGAAAGAGGGTGGGGCCCAACACCCAGCCCTGTCACATCCACTTCTCAACCATGAATTGCTTGTGTGAACCTCATCAATTCCTGTTCTTACAGTAGCAGTGTTTTCAGTGTAAAGTAACAAAATCACATTCAACAGAGAATCAGGGATAAGTTTGTCACAAAGTGATTTCCAAAGCTCTGCACAGGGATATTGTCAAACACCATGTTTAGAGCAATAAAAAGGAGATACAGAATTCCTGACTCCAGAACAACATACTTTTCTATCAAAATATTTAATCTAAATGCCTGTTCCGTGGCACCAATGCCTTTCCCGAACCCTGCCTGCACACTACTAATGCAATTCGATTCAGTGGCCAATGGTTCAAGTAGCCACAGCAAATTTGCTGAAGATCTTTCCCATTGCATTAAGAAGGGAGTTAGGATGGTCGTTCCTGGATTGTTCCTATGCCCCTTTTTGTAAATCAGGACAATCTCAGCTTGCCGCATTGAAAGGGGAACCCTATTTGTTCGACAGAAAAGGTTGCATACAAGTAACAAACAGGGAACCCAAATGCTCTATTCGTTTTTGTATACATCTACTGGAACTTTGTCTGAACCAAGGGCTTTACCTTCATGCTGGGAACATTCAGCATCATCTACATCTTCGAGGGTAAATATTAAATGTTCCCCATTAAAAGATCAAAAAGATGAGGGCATATCAAATTCTTCTGCTATTCCACAGATCACCAATCTGTCCTCCCTATTGAGTTGAGATAAATTGTCATACCAAGCATCCTGTGTGATCGCGAACTCAGAATGGACACCTTCATTGAGCTCTCGAACATAGGCTAGTTTTGAGAATGTTCTATAGTCGTTATTTTTTGCAGCAGGATTCATGCTCTCCTTCCTAATTGTTACTAGAGCATTGTTCTTGTTATGTATTGGATCCTTATATTCTTTCCTAGTAAAAGGCAACTGTGATCGAACCAATGTATCAGTAGATTTTATTTTCGATGAAAGATTGCTTTTTTTGGCCTGCATATTCAAATCAAGCCATCTGAACGTTGTTTTTGTTTACCGTTTAACATTAAGCTTTGGCTGGGTTTAGTTTGATGGTAATATAATACAGCTGTAATATTAGTTTTCAATTCACATAACGCTTCATCATTGGCTGGGCAATAAGTAAACACTGCCTCTATGTACAGTAGAGCTTCTGACATTTTTTTGACCCATTTAGCAACAAGGTCTATCAGATCCAATTTTTACTTTCTATTATTATTAGCACTAGTAGTAGTAGAAATATCTGACAAGGAGGTTTGATTTGTCATGAGGGTAACAATCTCAGAAGAACGTGTCACTGGTAAGTGGTAATCCTTAGATCTGGCGTGACATTCAGAGACTTCGCAATCTCCCTGTGCTGAATGTCCAAAGAAATGTAATCAATATGGCATACTAGGCAACCCCTGAAAAAAGTGCTCACAGGGGAAACGTCATTGATCGCGCGCCCATTGCATATCCTTTTGCCCAGACTTAACAGCATTTAGGCCATACAAAGCATGCTTATATTGCTGAAATTACTTTGGGGGTACTAAAGAAGTCACTGCCGCCCACCCACCACAGAAGATTGCATCACGGAACACGTGTCCTTTGGCCTGTTCCGATATTAAGATAAACCCACCCCGGGCTTAATTTGTATTTGTATTTGTATTTATTTTATTTATAACGCGCAACCCGCAGGCCCGGGGGAATCTATAGAATTTTTGAAGCCATTAGCTGTTGCCTACAACAGCTATTCGTCACAAGCCGTTGCCACGTGTTTTATGTATGCATGGCACATACTATTATGAATGGAGAGACCTCTCTCAATATGGCCGCCACTTCGATCAGCACTGGAGTGCCCCTGAAACACAGCATGCAGTTACACTGATTGGCCGCATATCAGCCTATCAGGGAGCTGGCAGGTGAACGCCAGCCCTCAACAAAGGCCCACACTCTGGCCTCTGTCTGAGCCTGTCAGAGCTCTGGGGAGCACTTGAGATGCTATGCAAGCCGGTCTGAACTCATGCCACTCACCCGCTCTACACACTCATGCCACTCACCCTGCCTCAGAAATTTCCTATCTATACTCGAATCCTGATCCGGTCCTCGATACACTGCTGACGATCAAGACTAGCGTGATGTACATTACTAAGCCCCCAGTCACTGTTGGGTGTCTTGACCCACGTTCAAGTTATTATGCTGCAACATTTGGTGCTGTGGGCTTAGAAAATCCAAGATGGCCGAAAAGCCCACATTTGCGCCAGAATCCAGGGAAACCGCGCAGTTTTGTGCACACCAAAATGGTCACCTGACCTGCCACCCACCAGTGCGAGCATGATGGGCCAGAAGCGCCATGAGTGAAACGTGGTGCCAAAGGAAAAACAGCAGTGTCTGTTAGCTCAAAAAGCGCTTTGAAATCACCTTTGTTTCTCTGAAATGCAAGCTAAAAAGGCCTATTTTAAACATTGCAAGATATTCAAAAATCTCACTGAACACCAGCAGACATTTGGCAGAATGTATTCTTGTGTGCATACAAAATCTGGAAAGATGAAGAGCCTAAAACAATGTTTATAACAAAACTGGCTGAGCTGTGGATGTCAGCAGCTGAAGTGAAATTGGACTTAAAGCCACTAAAATCGAAATGTTTAAAATAAATGAGTGACCTACTTTGAGTGTCACATAGGTTGCAACTGTTTAAATGTCATAGTTTTGAACTTAGAATCAGCATTCTAGCTGCATGTGTAAACATTGTAAGTTTGATTTGAATGAAGAAAAACTGGAACAAAAGTGACATTTAGCTGAAGCCTGGCTTGAAGAGATTGAATTCTGCCCGGCAACTACCCCCGACAGGAGTTGAAACTTGCCCAGAAACTGCATTTGCATGCCTGGCTGCCTTCTGCTGTTCCCACCAAATGGAGATTACACCTCTCTGATTGAATCAGGGGAGGAGCACCTGGGAGCAGGGAAACAGAACAATGAGCTTTCCTTGGCACAGGCAAAATTTAAATTAGGGGGGGTCGTAAATGGCTTCCTCTTGGAAGAAACTGGGAGGAGTAGTGCCTCTGTGAGCAACCTGAGTTGGAGGAAGTGGACAAACCAGAAATTCCACCATGTGCTTTGGGAAACCACACCCCTCTGGGCCAGAGCATAATTTTAAAAAGATGGATAATTCATAGTACGGACTTGTCAAAATTATATAATTAATATCATTATTCTTGTGGTTTTTCTGTGCACATTTTAAGAGGTGTTAGGACTCTGTGGTATGTTCTGGGGGGTAGTAGCGGAAAATAAGGTATTACTCAGAATGGCTGTATGTTAAAAATCTGACACTTTATCATCTGATGCCCATATTCCTTGTGCATGTTTGTGTAAATTCTGGAAAAGTTTAGAGGTTGTGTTCTTGATGAAAAGGGCAGAATTCTGTCATAAGTGGACACAACATCTTACAAAGACAGGGATCAGATGGTTTGGTGCTAAAGAAAATATGTTAACTGGACAGATAATATTAGAAAAATGGTACATAGATAAATATGTATTTGGATCAAAAATAGATTTGTGTGCAAATTGACAAGGGGAGTGTTCTTTCTGTATGCCATAAAATTGATGCCTGATGACACTCCATTCCTTCCCCCAATCAAGGGAGAGAGGCGAGCTTGGCCAATTATAAGTTGTGAGGGGCAGGCTTGGTTATGCCCACGCACACACCCATTTTCAAAACACATAAAAAGAGACTGCTTTGGACAGGCAGGACTTCACTTTCCCCTTTCTTGCGAAGCACTTTGCCGGACCAGACCATCTCCAGAACTTAAAATCCAGACTTCAGAACTTGTAGCAGAGGGGCCTGAACCACCAGCTGAATCCTTTTTAAGCAGGCCTCAAAATCTTTTGCAAATTATTCAAACAGCCGGGCTGAGCTGTTTGATTCTGGCTAGAAACCTGTGCCAGTACCCAGAAAGCAGTGCTGTATCCAGAATCCACTTGATCCAGACCAGCAGAACCAGAGATCCAGACCGCCGTGCAGTGCCGAGTGCCAGACCAGACCAGCAGAGCAGAGCTGACCCAGAGAGCTGTGACTTCAGAACCACCCGCCAGGAGTCCAGTCCAAACCTGATCAGACCTTGACGGCCTATTTCAAATTTATAGTGTGAGTACTCAGCCAGCACTGTGCAAACCAATCTCTTAGTTTAAAATAATCTAATTCAAACCATTTCCACCTATCTAGAACTGCATCACAGAATTGTGTGTCCATCCTGTTGATCCAAAACCTTCACACCGCATCTGTCATTCTGAAACTTTAATTTCATTTCTGAAAATCTATCTCCACAAAACCGTCCGTATCTCTTGAACCGCGTGTGCTAGGAACAAGATTTCACTTTCATTTTAAAGCTAAGAATCTAAGCTTTCCAACAAGCCATATACTTCTATTCCTTATAGTTACTCCGTAATCGTGCTCAACAAGCCATAGCTCCTGTCAAAAATAGCCGTCTTTTGCTCGCAACTGCTCAAATCCGTTTTTCCCTCTGATAATCATTCCTGAATTATTGCCAGTGTGACTTGAACTAATCTTAATAGCTATCACCTACCCTGAACCTCCTACAGGGAATTAAAATAATTTTTAGCATATTTTTCCCTTCTTTGCATACCACATTTAAAAGTACTTTTGCCCGTGTTTAAAACCATCCCTGTTTCTCTAAGCTTGCTAGGGGGGAACTGAAATTCATATTGTCTTGTGATTGTATTCCTGAAAACTGTGTGCTTTACTTCCATCTCCTTATATTGCATAGGGGGGGAGTGAATTGCCACAAGGGGAAAAGTGAACTGTGAAACCCTATCAGTTAATTTCTGTACTGCATTTTTATTCATCATTGCATTTCCTTGATATCATAAAAGTATTCTCAGCTACCTTATCCTCCCTATACTAACTCCTAAGTAATTAAATCAGTGTGCTAGTGTAACATCATCCATTGTTGATCACTGTCATATGCCTAAGTGTGCTATCAAATATTAATTTATTAATAAAAGTGTGATATATATATTGTTTACTTTCTCAGTAAACCTTTTAAATTGCAAAACAAACCTACTTCTTGGCTCAGAGAGGTCAGGGGGATTCAAAGAGAGGGGCGTTATATAAGGGTTTATCATCCAGATTATACCTTGTCATGAAAATATATAAATAAGGGCTTCCCTTGGGCGTCCCAGACGAGGCACTGACTTAGTGGGATTGCTGAATTGAAGTCACTTAACAGATTGGGGGCTCGAGCCGAGGATTCTGGATTAGATCTATCACTTGTGCAGCTTGATACAGTGTGATAACCGATAGGATACATAAAAACTGTTGAATCACCAGACTGTGTTATGCTGCAAAAACACCCCTCAAAGGAAATCTCTAAGGAAACGGTCTGTTTTGCAAAATAAAATACAAACCTCTGTAAGTCAGGAAGGAAATCAATTTCCAGAATGACGACACTGGTAGACATCAATATAGCTAGAGAGCACCTCTTACATAAACTATTTGTGAGAGGTGAATGGTCTGAACATGACCAGGCGGCGTGGTTGCAGGCAATCGCACCCCAGGTCATTGCAACAGGGTCAGACATATGGAGAGATCAGGGTCCATTACATGTGGCCCTGGGTGAACTATATATGGCCCCTAAAGCCAAAGATGAGCACAACAAGATTGCCAGGATAGCGGCATATTTGTATTTATATATGGGAGCCATACAGGACAAATGTGCTGAAGGCCAAGATCTGGCAAATAGGCAACAGATGGCATTAGAGAAGGCCCAATCTGACCTGGTCTCTTCCGAGCAGAGGCTGCAGAGGAGCCAGGAGTCAGAAAATGATAGTAGGCAGTATATCATTAAAATAAAAGAGGGTATGGATATCCTGCAACAGGGAAAGTCTGACCAGGATACCAGATTTCTGGCCTTGCAGAAGGAGTACCAAGAAGGTTTGGACTCCCTACTGCAGAGCCAGAAAAAACTGGAGCAACAGATAGATTTCAACAGGGCATGCACAAAGCAGGTAGCCACCCTGCAAAGCCAATTGGATAGAGAAAAAGAGCAGAGAAATAAACTGATTCTGAAAGACCTGGATACCCAGACAGAATTTGAGGAAGAGCGACAGAAAGCTGGTGCCTTCCAAAGGCAAAGGGATGACCTGGCGGCCCAGATGTAGGCTCTTAGTCAGGAAAGGGACACCTTAGGCCAGGAAGTCTGCCAATTAAAAGAAAAAAATGAAGAAAATCACCTGGCCCTCCAGGGGCTGGGTGACCTCCAAAAAGAGCATCAGGACTTGCTAGAGCACACCAGGAGGGTGGAAGATGCTCTGGCAAGAAAGGAACAGGCCAGTAGGGAGGGGACTCATGGGGTTACCCTTCTGCAGCAATTCCAGGACCAACCAGGAGGCACAATGATAGGCTCCAGGAACAGGTAGCCATGCAGGAGAGACTGATAGAGTCTAGTAAGGCCTTAACTGAGGAACTGAAAGCGCAGGCTCTTGCATTGCAACAGGGAGCAGGGGCTGACAGAGATGAAGTTTGCTGGGAAAGGGAAACACCTGAGAATAACCTCAAGAGCCCTAGTAGCAGAGGCCTTCATCTCTCCCAGTCCTTGGACTCTGCCACCCCCATGTCCCATGGTGCACATGAGCCCACGGCCATGGGGATGGCAGAATACTATCCAGCCAAAGGTATGGGGTTCATAGGCCAGTACCTCCCAGGAATAGATGGGTGGGCATCCAGGTATGGGCACCCAAGCACAGTGAAATTTAGTGGGGAACCCCAGGAGAGTAGGCCCACTAAGGGCATCCTAAAAACCTCTGCCCAGTTAGGTCAGTGGAGGGGTACTCATCAAATCCTGGCAGCAAGGAGGGATCTGAAGACTCCTCTGAGTAGGCCATTCCCAGGCTCGTAGAATCCGGGAGTGCCTGGAAGATCAGACGGGCGCCTCTGGGAGCAGTGCTTCTGAGTCAGAGGATGAATGGACCAGGGTTACCCGAACCAAAAAGGCCAATAAGGCAAAAAGGTCCTTGCTTAAGGACCCCTTAAAACAGATTAAGGCAATAAGGAGTGTCATCATGCCTTATCACAAGAACGCCAAGTATTCTGTTTGGGAACACTTGGAGCTTTACAAGCAAATGATGTAGACTTTCCAGTTGAAGGACAGCAGTAGCTGCATTCAATATGTAAAGTGGACATTCTTCCCAGAATACTCCAGTTTCTTTGCGGGGCTGGAGGACCAAAACCATTCAAGATGGTCCACATATAGGGCGGCCATCTTGAAACATTTTTCTGTTCACCGGAATCCCCAAGAGGCTCGCAAGGCAGCCTACAATTTGCAATGTGGGGAGGATCAGGCCCCACAAGAATTTGTGCAGGAATTGAATCGTGCCTTTGTGCAGACTACCAAAAGGATGCGCACGGACAGCAAAGAATTTGTAAATACGTTTTTCCATGCCTTGCCCAAATACATCATGACCCAGCTAGTGAGAGATTTTCATGAGAAAAGGTCACTAGACTGGGTCATTGAACAGGCTACCCGGATCTATGAGGTGCAGAAGCCCATAGAAAATAAAAAATAACGCCCAGAAAAGACCCAAATCAACCAGCACCCCTGCTGCTGCCAAGGTGGCAGAGGTAAAGGTTGCCCCCATTTTAGATTTGGAGATGGGGGGCCTAAAAACCTGCCTGCACCGAATAATTCTCAGCCCAGAAGGCCCTCAGGCCAGTCACAGACAGGGAGTCAAGGAGGTAGTCCCACAAATGGGGTCCCTCACTCCCCTGACTATGTAAGTCCCCGCTACAAGGGAAACCGACCCGTCCTGGGATATGTGTGGACTCCTCCAGCCCAAGGGGGGGATCCAACCAGGCACCCATCCCAGGGAACTTCCCTCCTAATTTCCCACAGGAGGGCAGAAATTCACCAAACCCTGGGCAGAACTTCTTTCCCAGGTATCCACCCAATTTCCAGCCCCAAAATCATCCATCCTTCTTTCCGCAATTCCCTGAGCCCAGACCACCTAATCCGGGAGAGGGGAGGCCAAGGGTGGAGGGGTACTCAAATCTTCCCAACCCGGGGTACTACCAGAGAAGGGATGGCTACCGTTCCCGGGATCAGCTCAGGGGAGAAAATAGAACCCCGTATCAGCCTGAGCGGGTTTCCCAGTTAGAGCGCCAGGTCCAAAATATGTCACGGGATCTGGGTCACATGCTGAGGGCTCAACAGAACCCTCAGACGAGCATGCCAGTGCAGAATGCCCCAAACTCTGGGCCTGGTGCTGTCACGCCGCCCGTCCTGAGGTCCCCTTACCCGCTACGGCGCTCCCCGTCCTGGAGGCTGTATCCTCGTTTTCGGCTCCGAGGTCCGGGGGTGTCCTGGGTCCCTGGCGCTTCCGGGTCTCCTACGCGCACTGCTTCGCGCATGCGCGGGCGCCCGCTCTCCGCGCTCCGCGCATGCGCAGTGCGCAGGATGCTCGGTTCGGGAGGGCGTGCGGCTCAAGCCTCGTTGTGGGGTGTCCGTTGCCGGGGAGACGGCACGGCTTGCGTTACAGGCCTCCCAGGTGCTGGCGGGCCTATTTAAGGAGCCCTGATCCTTTTCCAAACCGCGTCTCAACCCGGTTTGTTCGGATCGTGTCTTTGCTGCCTTGCTTATTTCCCTCGTTCTGCCTGGGGAACCTCTGCCTTCCACTTCCCCTTATTCTGCCTGGGGGACTCCTGCCCTCCTCCTTCCCTTGTTCTGCCTGGGGAACCCCTGCCCTCCACTTCCCTTGTTCTGCTTGGGGAACCCCTGCCCTTCACCTTGTCCTTCCTCTTTCCTTCTTCCCCTTCCTTCAGCTCCAGAAGTCCCGCTCGCCCTCCTTGGTTCTAGTCTCTGCCCAGTCCTTCCAGTTCCTATCCGCTCTGAGCTTCCCCTCTTGTTCCGTACTTCCTCCTGACCGGCCTGCTCTTCTTGCTTCCTTGTCTTCGTCCCTGGAGGGACCGTTCAGCTTCCAGTCCCCGGACCTGCCTACCATCGGAATCCCACCAAGGACCCCGGACCATCAACTCAGAGGCTCCCCCTGCCAGTGCTTGCACTGTCCTGACGCCACTCAATCAGGGGTGAGCCAACCCGTGGCGTTGGGAGCCGGTTCACCTCCAATCCGGTTCCATTCGGGCTGGTGTTGGGCTGGTTCCCCGCGCCATCCGTCACATCTCTCCGGGTCATCCGACAGCCTGGCCTCATCATCAAGGAATCCAACCGGACGAACAGGTACGCAGCGTTCTCGTGACGCTATTTACAACAGATTGAGACGCCTGTCTTCTGACTCCTCGGACTTTACGATGGAAGAGGATCCGGGTCTTCGTAACGAACTTCAAGCGCTTCGTGCCGAGATGGCGGCACTCCGTCAGGAAAATGTAGCCTTACGCCAAATGGTGACTCAGAACACTGGTGCCATTCCACAACCTGAAGGTCCCATGGCTCACACAGCTCCCATCAAGTTCGATGGAGATCCCCGCCGTGTGGGTGAATTCTGTAATCATTGCCGCATACACTTTCTCTTCCGTTCATCACACTTTACCAATGACAAGGCCAAGATCGGATACATATTGGGCAACTTATCTGGTAACGCTCTTGCCTGGGCGACTCCATTGGTCGTTACTAATAACCCAATCCTGAACGATTTTTTAGCCTTCGAGAAAGCATTCTTGGATGTGTTTCAATCCCCCAATCTGGCCTCTGCAGCGCAGAATCAACTGATGGATCTACAACAAGCCAATACCGACATCATTTCTTACATCAGCCGTTTCCGTCAATTGGCAACTGACTCCTTATGGCCAGAAGTAACGCAAAAAACCTTGTTTCGCCGGGGATTAAGAGAAGAATACAAAGATGAATTGTTGCACATACCGGAACCTGATGATCTACAGAAACTTATTGAACAAGTTCTGAGGATAGACCAGAGGTTGGCCGAGAGAAAAGGAGAGAGACGTCGGTTTGAAAAGGGAAACCTCAGACCACTGACTCATCCTACTGGGATATCAACACCTTCGGATGCTACCCAAGAACCAATGCAACTAGGAGCTGTAAGGGGCCCGTTATTGGAAGAGGAGAAGAAGCGCAGGAGAAGTCTGCGACTGTGTTTATACTGCGGAGGCGCTGGACATTTCCTGGGAACCTGCCCTCTACGTCCTATCAAGAAAGGGGGAAACTAGAAGACCTGTCGTCTAAGGGAAAGGCTACGACAGGTCCTTTCTTGCTTTCAGACCTTTCCAGCCCTGGGTTACAACTGCCCCCAATGCAGCCTGCCGTCTTGATGAATCTAGTGATCACTTTGAAGTGGCTTGATAAAAGGATCGATGTCCATGGTCTATTAGATTGTGGGGCCTCCGGGAACTATATTGACGAGACATTCGCCATCAACCTTGGTATGCCTTTATTTACCAGAAGAACGGTTATACCGGTAGAGGTCATCGATGGTACACCCTTAGCTTCCGGTCCCATTCGGTTGCATACCATCGGCATGCTGTTACAGGTCAAGGGGCATGAAGAAAAGATAGCCCTCGACGTCATCAAGTCACCATCGTATCCTGTGGTTTTGGGACTGCCTTGGCTTTTGCGACACAATCCTACAATCGATTGGGAGTCCCGTACTTTGAAATTTGTTTCTGCCTTTTGCCTCCGTGAATGTTGCTGCCACAACACCTCCTCGAAGTCTACAACCTTGGTCCCTCTAATCCCGGGAGAGGACTCGTCTGCCTTATGTTCCCTGTCCCAGATTCCGAATGTTTACGCCGACTTTTGTACCGTGTTTTCGGAACCCGGAGAAATACCTCTTCCTCCTCATCGGTCATTTGACTGCCCCACAGACCTGATCCCTGGTGCTGTGATTCCTCATGGGAAGTTATACTCTCTAACTCAGTCTGAAAAACAAGTACTCCGGGATTATCTGGATGATTGTTCTAAGAAGGGTTACATCGTACCCTCCAGATCCTCCGCCGGTTTTCCGTTGTTCTTTGTCAAGAAGAAAGAGGGGACCCTGCGGCCCTGTATCGATTACCGTCAATTGAACGACATAACACTCAAGGACAGGTACCCATTACCTTTGATTCGGGACATCATGGAGTCCTTACGTTCGGCCAAGATCTTCACTAAATTGGATCTCCGGGGAGCCTACCACCTGGTTAGAATCAAAGAGGGCGACGAGTGGAAGACGGCATTCAAAACGCCCTTTGGACACTACGAATACAGGGTAATGCCCTTCGGGTTGTGTAATGCCCCGGCCGTCTTCCAACGGTTTATGGACAACGTGTTTGGCGATCTGGTTGGCATCTCGGTCTGGGTTTACCTAGACGATATCCTGATCTTCTCGGACGATCTGAAGGAACATGTCTCGCATGTCCGCGAAGTACTATTGCGTTTGTCACGTAATCACCTGTACGCCAAAGCCGAAAAATGCTCGTTTCACCGGAATAACATGGAGTTCCTGGGATACGTAATCAGCAATGCAGGTATACACATGGATTCGGGCAAAGTGAAGGCTATTCAGAACTGGAAACAACCTCATGATTTGAAGTCCCTTCAGCGGTTTTTGGGGTTCGCCAATTTTTATCGGCGCTTTATTCCACAGTTTTCACAGGTCACGGCCCCATTGACACATCTGACCAGTGCCAAGATACCTTTCCTTTGGGATCAAGAGGCATCGACAGCATTTGAGTGCTTGAAGACAGCGTTTAGTACAGCCCCTGTTTTGCGTCATCCTAACGATGAGATGCCATTTGTCATCGAAGCAGATGCCTCCAACTTCGCTGTTGGAGCGGTCCTACTACAAAAACATCCTGCATCCGGCGATGAACATCCTGTGGCCTATCACTCACGGAAACTCACCTCTAGTGAGCTGAACTATGCCGTTATTGAAAAAGAACTTTTGGCCATCAAGACGGCGTTTGAAGAATGGAGGCATCATTTACTTGGTGGTCGTTTCCCTGTAGAAGTTCGCACCGACCATCGCAACTTGCAGTTCCTACGGACATTGCAGTGTCGCACTGCTCGCCAAGCCCGCTGGGCCTTCTTCTTCTCTCACTATGATTTCAAAATCACATACATTCCTAGCTCCCAGAACCAGAAGGCTGATGCCTTGTCCAGATCCTTGGAAAAGGAAGAAGTGGGAGCCGGTTTGGATACGCCTATGATAACTCCCAAACACTTTCTCCTAACCTTAGCTCCGCATCTCCAGAAGATCATCCAAGAGACCTTGAGGGATCCGGAACGTGTCGATCTACTAAAGAAACCCCAGATCTGCGAACGCGACGGTTTTTTGTTCTTCCTGAACCGGTTATACATACCTTCGGCTGCCCTTCGCTTGGACATTCTCCACGGGTTTCACGATTCTCAAGTAGCTGGTCACCGTGGTATCAAGGCTACCCAGGAGTTGATCTCCAGACAATTCTGGTGGCCTGGATGGGCCAAAGAAGTAAAGTCATATGTGGAAAGTTGTCCTATCTGTGCTCAGACAAAGACACCTAGAAGAAAGCCTTTGGGACTACTTAGGCCTACTGAAACACCTCCCTACCCTTGGCATACGATCGCTACCGACTTCATTGTTGAGCTTCCGCCCTCTGCTGATCACACTTGTGTCATGGTGGTCGTGGATTGTTTCACTAAATATGCACATTTTATTCCCTTCATGAAGATCCCTACTTCCTCCCAGATGGCTTTGGCATTCCTACACAACATCTATCGGTTACACGGACTCCCTGTGAAGATCATCTCTGATCGTGGTTCACAATTTCTTTCATCTTTCTGGCGTCAGCTGTGTAGTCATCTAGGCATCCATAGAGCCTTGAGCTCAGGCTATCACCCGCACACCAACGGTCAGACCGAAAGGACGAATCAAACCCTGGAGCAATACTTACGTTGCTATGCCAATGCCACTCAGTCAAACTGGCTAAGGTACCTGGACTTGGCGGAGGTTTCCTATAACAATGCGGCCCATGCTGCCACCGGCATCAGTCCTTTTCTATATTCAGCTGGACAACATCCCAAGCTGGTTCCTTTCTCACCTGTGGTGCCCAGCTCTGTTCCGTCTGCAGACCACTTGGTCTTCAATATTCAGAAACAACATGTCCTGGCCCGGAGAACCCTTACAGAGACACGTGAGCGCATGAAGGAGCAGGCCGATAGGGACCGAACCGCGGAGCCCGATCTCCAGGTGGGCGATCTGGTTTGGCTGTCTTCCAAAAATCTACCTATTCGTAATTTACCTACCAAATTGGCACCCCGGTTCTATGGGCCTTTCAAGATTGCCAAGCGTTTGTCCTCAGTGGCTTTTCGATTGGTGCTGCCCCGCACTTGGAGGATACACCCTGTCTTCCATGTCTCACTTCTGAAGCCCTATGTGAAGGATGTCTTTCGACGCTCTAGTCCTCAGCCCTCCTCTGTTCTGGTACAAGGGGTTCCTGAATTTGAGGTTCAGGAGATCTGTGATTCGCGGATTCGTCGGGGTGTGCTCCAGTTCCTGATCGATTGGAAGGGTTATCCCGCTTGTGATCGCACTTGGGAGCCGCACTATGATGTGCACGCTCCCCGGCTTATCCGTGAATACTTTCTTCATTTCCCCTGGAAACCTGGGGCCCCGGGCCTTTCTGGGAGGGGGCATAGTGTCACGCCGCCCGTCCTGAGGTCCCCTTACCCGCTACGGCGCTCCCCGTCCTGGAGGCTGTATCCTCGTTTTCGGCTCCGAGGTCCGGGGGTGTCCTGGGTCCCTGGCGCTTCCGGGTCTCCTACGCGCACTGCTTCGCGCATGCGCGGGCGCCCGCTCTCCGCGCTCCGCGCATGCGCAGTGCGCAGGATGCTCGGTTCGGGAGGGCGTGCGGCTCAAGCCTCGTTGTGGGGTGTCCGTTGCCGGGGAGACGGCACGGCTTGCGTTACAGGCCTCCCAGGTGCTGGCGGGCCTATTTAAGGAGCCCTGATCCTTTTCCAAACCGCGTCTCAACGCGGTTTGTTCGGATCGTGTCTTTGCTGCCTTGCTTATTTCCCTCGTTCTGCCTGGGGAACCTCTGCCTTCCACTTCCCCTTGTTCTGCCTGGGGGACTCCTGCCCTCCTCCTTCCCTTGTTCTGCCTGGGGAACCCCTGCCCTCCACTTCCCTTGTTCTGCTTGGGGAACCCCTGCCCTTCGCCTTGTCCTTCCTCTTTCCTTCTTCCCCTTCCTTCAGCTCCAGAAGTCCCGCTCGCCCTCCTTGGTTCTAGTCTCTGCCCAGTCCTTCCAGTTCCTATCCGCTCTGAGCTTCCCCTCTTGTTCCGTACTTCCTCCTGACCGGCCTGCTCTTCTTGCTTCCTTGTCTTCGTCCCTGGAGGGACCGTTCAGCTTCCAGTCCCCGGACCTGCCTACCATCGGAATCCCACCAAGGACCCCGGACCATCAACTCAGAGGCTCCCCCTGCCAGTGCTTGCACTGTCCTGACGCCACTCAATCAGGGGTGAGCCAACCCGTGGCGTTGGGAGCCGGTTCACCTCCAATCCGGTTCCATTCGGGCTGGTGTTGGGCTGGTTCCCCGCGCCATCCGTCACATCTCTCCGGGTCATCCGACAGCCTGGCCTCATCATCAAGGAATCCAACCGGACGAACAGGTACGCAGCGTTCTCGTGACGCTATTTACAACAGGTGCTACAGAACAATGACGGGGTCAGCACCCCGATAACCCACCGGTTCCCAGGGAGGAGGCACAAGGGGAAGGGGGGTGTAAAGCCTTGGAGGAAGCTTCCTTCCCCACTTGTAAACAGCCCCTGGAAACCCAGGAACCGGAAACAAAATTTCTTACCCCTGAAAGTCTGCCACCCAAGGAGCAGAGAGGAGGTAGGAGAAACAAAGGACCTAAACAGACCCATTTTGTGGAGGATGTACAGGTCTTCCAATTTGAGGGAGAGGGATTCTCAGAGGATCCTGGGAAAAGGATCTTCTCCGTCAAAGATGGGGGAACTCCTCGAAAGGAAAAATAGGTCCCAAGGGATTCCAACCCAGACTGGGTAGATGTGGGGATTGAGCTGTCGCCGCCCATCATTCTATCCCAGAACCAACAATACCGAAACCCCTGGTTCAAACCCATCCTGGTGACTGCCTCCAAAAAGGGGGGAGAGAGGGCGGCCCAGAACCGGAACCAGGGGAACCCAAAACCGCATGAACATCTAATTGCCAACTTTTTCTTTCAGATTCCCAAAACTCCCTGCCGAACTCTGCCCAAATCTATTCTCTCTCAATGTCCAAAACCCGATAATTAGCCCACCAGTTGTCCAAATATGTGCATTATCTGTGCCCCCTTGAGAAGAAGGAGGGAAGATACTATGCCCCGGTACAAGTACAGGGGCAGGGTACAATTTTGGCACTGGTGGACACGGGATCCCAAGCTACCCTTCTGTCCAAAAGAACCTTTGATGAACTAAATGCAGGAAGGGGGGAGAATTACCGAATTCCTCTCACCTCTCTTCCTGGACAACTTCAGAACTTTGACGGGAAGGAAATTCCCGTCAAGGGGACTGCAGATTTGGACATCAAAATTGGGCGACACAAGGTTAAACACCCGGTCATAGTAGTGACTCGAGAGGGCACCCCTTGTTTACTAGGGAATGACCTCCTGAGAAGGTTGTCACACCTAATAGATTGTGTAAACAAGGTCCTCTGGACCCAGACTAGCCGACCAATAAAATTAAAACAGAGCGACAACCATTTTAGTTTAAACGGCCCCTGCCACATGGTTGAACAAAAATCTGACCAAGTAGAATTTCACTTCCAGAACAACCAAATTCCACACGTGATGGTAATAGCAGTAGAGCAACAGACTGGTGATGGGGGGTCCTCTCTATTTCTGAAAATGAACCTTCCTTCCAGTTTAAGGTGGTATTCCACACTGGAAGGAAATCCACAATCAGACATTCCCACTCCGATAGTCCAGAAAGATGTGAAATCAGCTCTGAGCCTGGCTGATGTTCAGCAAATTGGAGAACAGTTGTACATCCCTGTTCAGTTAAATTATGGGTGGGACTCTGTTCTCGCCCGGGTGCGTGTGAACAACGGTAAGAGCTTCATCAGCGAAGCCATGTTCCGCCAACTCCCAAAAGATCCAGCCATTCCCACATTCAAACTGATAGACAAATGGGAAATGGATCTGGAAACACCCAATTCCAAACATCTCCTGCCAAGCAGGTGTCTGCTCAAAATCTCCACTGGCAACAAGAGCATAGTCCATAATTGGGGGGTCGTGCGAGATGTCACTGCCGCCTTTTACTTAGGCAGTGACATTCTCAATCGCTTTGCCATTAGTTTGGACCTAATAAACTTCAAAGCTTGGTCCCAATTAGCGGATAATCCCATGGGCTTTGATGATCCAGAAAAAGCATTTAGGTCAGCTCAATTGCTACCTTATGCAGTTGAAATTCAGATTAAAGAGGAAGTCACCATCCCAGAAAGGACCCGACAATTCTCCCTGGAAGTGGAAGTTAAAAGAGGACAAAAATTGAAAAACCCTGATGCTTATATTTATCTAAATGCTTCTCTCCAACAGCAAGGGTTGGGGTAAACCCAACACCATTATTCAACATAGAACATAACACCATTCCAATAGAGGTGGATAACAGCGACATAAAGAATATTACTCTAGCCGCAGGCACCATTATTGGAATGGCGGTTGATGACCAACATTTTTCCATTGATTTAGGAAATGAACTGTCAGGACCAATCCCCAAGGACTGTTTTGGCAGTGACGGTGATGACAACACAACACCAGACAGTATCTTTACCCGGCATAGGGGGAACTTCCTGGTGTACACTTCCTGCCCTTATGGTAAGGAAGATGTGACTTGTGACCTCAGGAGGGATGATGTGATTTTCCAGGTCCATGAGGGCTGCCTTTCCCACCTGAAGCCTCCAGTCCAAATCAGCACTCTGACCAGGGACTTATCCATCCAGCTGGAGGAGGCCGCTGAGATAGCAAAACCAGAAGTCTGTCCAGGCTTCAGGCAGATGGTGGAAGAGAGGGTCAACCTAGCTGATGCCTGTGTGACTCTGGAACAGAAGCAAAAGTTGAAACAAGTTTTCTTGGATTTCCAAGATCTCTTTGCGGTAGACTCATATGACTTTGGTCGCACCGACATCCACACAACAACAATTCCCACGGACCCTGGCATGACTCCAGTGTTTGTGAAGCAATATCGATTGCCTCTTGAATCAATGGAGTCCCTTACTGAAATAATTAAGAACCTTGAGTCCCGGGGGATAATCCGTCCAGTTCACAGCACCTTCAATAATCCGGTGCTGGGAATATTGAAGCAAAACGGCCAGTGGAGACTGTGCGCCGACCTTAGGGAGCTCAACAAACGGGTCCATACTTCCCGATGGCCTCTTCCCTACATTGACCAAGGGCTGGCCCAGATCCAGGGGTCACAGGTATTCACTGCAATAGACCTGACCAATGGATACTGGACCGTGCCTGTCAGTAGGGAGGACCAATACAAACTGACTTTTACCTTTGGGGGCCAGCAGTACACATGGACCCGGACTCCCTTCGGATACCTCAACTCCGGCAATGAGTTCAACATTTTCCAACACAAGGCCATGCCCGACCTGGGTGCGAGGGGTAACGTGGCTTATGTAGATGATGTCCTCATCAAAAGTTCAACTGTGGAGGAACATATAGCGGAGATCCATTATGTTCTGACCCAGTTGAGGGCCTCCGGAGCAAAACTTTCCTTTCAGAAAGCACAGTGGTGTAGAACCCGTTTTAATTTCTTGGGGCATGAGATTACTCCTCAGGGTCTCTGTCCCCAGGAAAAGAAAGTGGAAGCACTCCAGAAACTGAAAGACCCCACAACTCTGCGGGAACGAAGGAGCCTCCTTGGACTGACTAATTACAGCAGAAAGTTAATTGAGGGCTACGCAGAGATCACCAGACCCCTGATTCATCTCTTGAAGGGGGGGGTCAATCCGAGGCAGTAAGACAGCTCAAAAGAAGCCTCTCACAAGCGCCCTGCCTAGTTTACCCTGTCAGAAACAAGGAGTTTTTCTTGGAGACAGGGTTCTCTAATACATACTTGACTGCAGTATTATATCAAAAGCATGACAAGGTCAATAAAGTAATCTATGCGAGTAAAACTTTATCCTCTGTGGAGGAAAAATTCAACGACTGTGAGAAGGCACTCCTGGCAACGGTGTGGGCATTGAAGAATTACCGCCCGTTTATCCAGGGGGAACACATCATAGTGGAGACTCCACACCAGCCTCTGCAATATCTCCAAAGTGACAGAATCCGGGCCGGAAATGTGAGTAATTCTCGAATTACTTCCTGGATTCTGTCAATGCAAGGCTTTCCCGTGGAGGTCAGATATGGCCAAAACAAGAAGAGTCCCCGCGCGCAAGGTCTGGCTGACCTTAATTCCCCACACAAAGTCTTTGAAGAAGACAAGTGTGAGGGAATGCCCACTGTCTATGTGGATGGATGCTCTTACCATGTTGACAACAACGGGGAAAAAGAACTTGTGGCCGGCGTAGGAAATGCATGGGTGAATGAGTCCCCAGAACCCTCAGCTGGATACAAAATTGGTCCCTGAAGTAGTCAGGTGGCAGAATTGATGGCTGTGTATCAAGCCATCCTCACTGCTGTCCAACATCAACTCCATGAACAGGTCATAATCACAGATTCAGATTATGTACGGAATGGGTTCGTGGAGCACCTGGTTAATTGGAAAACCAGAGGCATGTTATGTGCTAATAACAAACCCTTGAAACATGGGAAGTTAATTCAAAACATTGATGATCTGGTCACAGTGAATGGGATGACCATCTACTGGAAAAAGATCAAGGGTCATTCCAAAGTAGAGGGACCAGACAAAACTGGGAATGACTGCTATCCAGGTCACTGCTATCACTAGGTCACAGACAAATGCTCACAATGATCTTTCAACTGCACAATGGAGTAAGGAGACCCCAGATGCTGATTTTATTACGGCTCAAAAAGGGGATCCAATAATTGATAAGTTTTACCAACACATTGAGGACCCTGAGAACTTTCCCATGACGGATACTGATTACATTTGGAAAGAGGACCTTAGAGTGTTAATGAAATGTCCAAAAATGTTCCGAATCCAAGACGGTTTGTTGGTAAGGAAATCCCAAGCTGGCCATGATCAGTGGGTGGTCCCTACCTCATTCCAAAGCCTGATGTTAAGTCACACCCATGATGCGGCCACCGCCAGTCATAGGGGGTTTCATACAACACTTGAGATCTTAAGAGAGGTTGCTTATTGGCCACACATGGGGCAGGACCTCGACCAATACTTGAAGGGGTGTCTTGTGTGTGCACAATTTCAGCCAACATCCCTCACGCACCGTGCGCCTTTCCAAAATAGGGGGATGACACTGCCATGGTCAGATTTGAAAGTCGACTTCATAGGCCCCGTGATTCGCTCCTCTAGGGGGAATAAGTACATGTTGTTGGTGACATGCTTATTTAGCAAAGGGGTGGATTGTCTCCCAGCCCCAAACTGCAAGGCAGAAACAGCAGAAGATTGAGTCAGACAGAGGTAGCCATTTTACCAGCAAAGTAATGACAAAGATGTGGGAGATACTGGAGGTTAAAAGGAAGCTACATATTGCTTACCGGCCAGCCTCTTCTGGTGCAGTAGAGAGATACAACAGAACCATGGTGAGCATCTTAAAAATGTTTGTGGCAGATTCTGGGCCAAGTTGGGATATCCGATTACCTCTCGTCCTAATGGCCATCAGATCTACCCCTTCATCTGCAACTAAAATGTCACAATTTGAGCTGATGACTGGATGCAAGATGGTGCTTCCCCAGCATTTGCTCTACAGGACCCAAGAGCAGACATTAATCAATGCCTCCACAACTCATGAGTATGTGGAGAATTTAAGGAAACACCTCCAACATGCTTCTGCCTATGCTCAGCGCAATCTAGAAAGATCAGCCAAGAGTAAGAAAACGCACTATGATTTGAAAACTACCAGGAAATATTACAATGTGGGAGACCGGGTCTATCTATACAATTTCCAAAGGAACCAGGCGAAACAGCGAAAATGTTTGCCTACATGGAAGGGACCTTTTGAAATTATAGACAAGATCTCCCCAGTTGCCTACAAGATCCGCATCCCCAAAGGCAGTTTAGCAGAAGGGGAAGAAAAGTGGGTCCATATAAATCAGTTAAAGTGTTGCCATCCCAGGCACACTCTGCACCAACTGGAGGAGTCCTCTGCAATACCAGAGGGGGCCGCTCCAGAGTAATTCAGTTCCAACCCTAAAATATCCCACATATAGTCTCTAAAATATTATGTTTCTTGAATGCAAATGTCTCCTGATTATATCTTGTTTTTTTAAAATAAGAATGCAAATGTCTCTTGATTTATAAAATGTATATGCCACCCCACTATATCGATAGTGGGGGAGAAACGTCTACGAATAGGTATTACCGCTTTGCTTTGTCATCCTTTGAGAGATTAACCATGGAGACTGACCAAGGAGGACGATCCGGGGACCGGTAGCAGAGATCCGAGGGGCCTGGGGTACCGCCCAAAAGTCCCATCAGAACCGGCGAGGAGAACCGATTGATCCACCCTGATGGAAGAAAAGATGCTGAACTGTGCCATCTGCGGAATCAGAAGAAGATGATGTGGACATACCAGCGCGTGGATCAAAACATCCTTTGCACCCGACTCACCCTCGACTCGAAATCAAAGGGCAGTCAGGCGGGGGGGCTTGTTGGGTGTCTTGACCCACGTTCAAGTTATTATGCTGCAACATTTGGTGCTGTGGGCTTAGAAAATCCAAGATGGCCGAAAAACCCACATTTGCGCCAGATTACAGGAAAACCGCGCAGTTTTGCGCACACCAAAATGGTCGCCTGACCTGCCACCCACCAGTGCGAGCGTGATGGGCCAGAAGCGCCATGAGTGAAACGTGGTGCAAAAGGAAAAACAGCAGTGCCTGTTAGATCAAAAAGCCCTTTGAAATCACCTTTGTTTCTCTGAAATGCAAGCTAAAAATGCCTATTTTAAACATTGCAAGATGTTCAAAAATCTCACTGAACACCAGCAGACATTTGGCAGAATGTAGTCTTGTGTGCATACAAAATCTGGAAAGATGAAGAGCCTAAAACAATGTTCATAACAAAACTGGCTGAGCTGTGGATGTAAGCAGCTGAGTTAAATTGGACTTAAAGCCACTAAAATCGAAAATGTATAAAATAAATGAGTAACCTACTTTGAGTGTCACATAGGTTGCAACTGTTTAAATGTCATAGTTTTGAACTTAGAATCAGCGTTCTAGCTGCATGTGTGAAAATTGTAAGTTTAATTTGAATGAAGAAAAACTGGAACAAAAGTGACATTTAGCTGAAGCCTAGCTTGAAGAGATTGAATTCTGCCCGGCAACTACCCCCGACAGGAGTTGAAACTTGCCCAGAAACTGCATTTGCAGGCCTGGCTGCCTTCTGCTGTTCCCACCAAAAGGAGATTACACCTCTCTGATTGAATCAGGGGAGGAGCACCTGGGAGCAGGGAAACAGAACAATGAGCTTTCCTTGGCTCAGGCAAATGTTAAATTAGGGGGGGGTCGTAAATGGCTTCCTCTTGGAAGAAACTGGGAGGAGCAATGCCTCTGTGAGCAACCTGAGTTGGAGGAAGTGGACAAACCAGAAATTCCACCATGTGCTTTGGGAAACCACACCACTCTGGGCCAGAGCATAATTTTAAAAAGATGGATAATTCATAGTATGGATTTGTCAAAATTATATAATTAATATCATTATTCTTGTGATTTTTCTGTGCACATTTTAAGAGGTGTTAGGACTCTGTGGTATGTTCTGGGGGTAGTAGCGGAAAATAAGGTATTACTCTGAATGTCTGTTTGTTAAAAATCTGACACTTTATCATCTGATGCCCATATTCCTTGTGCATGTTTGTGTAAATTCTGGAAAAGTTTAGATGTTGTGTTCTTGATGAAAAGGGCAGAATTCTGTCATAAGTGATCACAACATTTTACAAAGACAGGGATCGGATGGTTTGGTGCTACAGAAAATATGTTAACTGGACAGATAATATTAGAAAAATGGTACATAGATAAATATGTATTTGGATCAAAAATAGATTTGTGTGCAAATTGACAAGGGGAGTGTTATTTCTGTATGCCATAAAATTGATGCCTGATGACACTCCATTCCTTCCCCCAATCAAGGGAGAGAGGAGAGCTTGGACAATGATAAATTGTGAGGGGCAGGCTTAGTTATGCCCACGCACACACCCATTTTCAAAACACATAAAAAGAGACTGCTTTGGACAGGCAGGACTTCACTTTCCCCTTTCTTGCGAAGCGCTTTGCCGGACCAGACAATACCCAGAAGGATCATCTCCAGAACTTAGAATCCAAACTTCAGAACTTGTAGCAGAGAGGCCTGAATCACCAGCTGAATCCTTTGTCAGCAGGCCTCAAAATCTTTTGCAAATTATTCAAACAGCCGGGCTGAGCTGTTTGATTCTGGCTAGAACCCTGTGCCAGTTCCCAGAATGCAGTGCTGTATCCAGAATCCACTTGATCCAGACCAGCAGAACCAGAGATCCAGACCGCCGTGCAGTGCCGAGTGCCAGACCAGACCAGCAGAGGAGAGCTGACCCAGAGAGCTGTGACTTCAGAACCACCCGCCAGGAGTCCAGTCCAAACCTGATCAGACCTTGACGGCCTATTTCAAATTTATAGTGTGAGTACTCAGCCAGAACTGTGCAAACCAATCTCTTAGTTTAAAATAATCTAATTCAAACCATTTCCACCTATCTAGAACTGCATCATAGAATTGTGTGTCCATCCTGTTGATCCAAAACCTTTCACACTGCATCTGTCATTCTGAAACTTTAATTTAATTTCTGAAAATCTATCTCCACAAAACCGTCTGTATCTCTTGAACCGCGTGTGCTAGGAACGAGATTTATTTATTTCATTTTAAAGCTAAGAATCTAAGCTTTCCAACAAGCCATAAACTTCTATTCCTTATAGTTACTCCGTAATCGTGCTCGACGCACTCGTCTAAATTGCCGCAAATTGAAAAATTAGCTCCTGTCAAAAATAGCGGTCTTTTGCTCGCAACTGCTGAAATCCGTTTTTCCCTCTGATAATCATTCCTGAATCATTGCCAGTGTGACTTGAACTAATCTTAATAGCCATCACCTACCCTGAACCTCCTACAGGGAATTAAAATCATTTTTAGCATATTTTTCCCTTCTTTGCATACCACATTTAAAAGTACTTTTGCCCGTGTTTAAAACCATCACTGTTTCTCTAAGCTTGCTAGGGGGGAACTGAAATTCGTATTGTCTTGTGATTGTATTCCTGAAAACTGGGTGCTTTACTTCCATCTCCTTATATTGCATGGGGGGGGAGTGAATTGCCACAAGGGGAAAAGTGAACATATTATCTCTTTTGAAACCCTATGAGTTTATTTCTGTACTGCATTTTTATTCATCATTGCATTTCCTTGAAATCATAAAAGTATTCTCAGCTACCTTATCCTCCCTATACTAACTCCTAAGTAATTAAATCAGTGTGCTAGTGTAACATCATCCATTGTTGATCACTGTCATATGCCTAAGTGTGCTATCAAATATTAATTTATTCATAAAAGTGTGATATATATATATATATATATATTGTTTACTTTCTCAATAAACCTTTTAAATTGCAAAACAAACCTACTTCTTGGCTCAGTGAGGTCATGGGGATTCAAAGAGAGGGGCGTTATATAAGGGTTTATCATCCAGATTATAACTTGTCATAAAAATATACAAATAAGGGCTTCCCTTGGGCGTCCGAGACGAGGCACTGACTCAGTGGGATTGCTGAATTGAAGTCACTTAACATCACACTCTGCCACACTACACTCACCATACCGCTACAGTAAGATTACCAATCCTTTCCAGCCCTATACACAACTGGCTACGGCACACCCAATCCTATATCTAGACCTTCCTACTTTATGTCAGAAGAACTGCTGCATCCTTATATCATTTTATAGTACATAATGTCAGTTTACAACTTGATGCAGATCGGCTAGACCAGTTTTTAGCACCCTGCCGAGCAGCTGCCTCTCCCACAGGACTGTGTCCTGTCTTCCTCAATGTACTTCAATGATATGCCATATGCAATTCTGTATCACAGCCTCTAATGTAGTGCCTTTGATGTTACCAAGGTGATACGCGCTGCATGTCTGCTAGCCAGCTTTAGCACACAACAGCACTTTTCATTCTACTGTTTGTATTGCCTCTAATGTACTGCCTTTGTTGTCACCTAGATGATACGCGCCACATGTCTTCCAGCCCACTTTAGCATGTGACGGCACTTTGCACACTACTGTTTGTAACACGTAATCCTTTGCATCACAGCCCCAAAGAACTTGTCACATTGCCTATGGCATTTCTACTCATGCAGGCCTTCGAGTCAAATTTTACACCAGACCCTTTTTACAGCAAACATTCCTGTGTATCACCTCCCTGTGGTAACACACCCCATTACCTTTCATCTAGCCACCCTGGCTAATAAGTCCCCAGCCCACAGTTCACAACCATCTCTACCCACAAAGATACTGTAGCTGGACACACAATTCATAGACACGTGAGCATTCCTTCCGTACCAGCCGGTCCCTCACTTAATTATCATGGCCCCACTTCAACTAGCTCCCAAAGCATCCCCTACCCTTACTAATAGAGTCATGATGCCCAAAGACAGCCAGACCATCTACAAATTCAGCCTGACCCCAGTAACTCTAGCTCTCAAAGAAACTCATCAGTACCCCATACCCCATATGCACCACCCTTACATACTGAGTATGGCCAACTTACTCCCCAACTCATTTACCCTCCGTCATCCTTTCTCCCACAGATGCACCCATTTAAACCACCTACCAAACCTGTCCCTATGACTGCCGGACCCATGAACAACTGGGACTGTAAGAGGGAGTCAGATGCAACCAATATCACACCAAAAAACCTAGCCTTGTCAACCTCACAGCCCACCCTACACACAAATGCTGCCTACCCCACTGGGCCAAGCCTTGGACACAAAGGTACTGCACCAGATAACAAATCTAGTCTTGAAGCACATAGCTTGGAACAATCCCACCACCAACATCCCATTCGGCATCCCGATACAACTACAACCTACCCAAACCACTCTGCTGAGAAATGAACGACTTAGTAACAGGACAATAGCCCCTCCTTTCTCTAGTAACCCACATCAACCTAGAGCAACAAGCAACCCCCGCTCTTAGCTACCCCTGCTCCAAGGCAACCAAAACCAACCTAACTGTACTATGTGTCACCATTCAGCTGAACCTGACCATAGAAAACAAACCGGCAGTCGCCTCAAGAAAACCTCATATACCCAACTGGATCAAAGTGACCACTCTGACCAGCAGGGATAAAGAAAATGACACCTCTTATCAACACCAGATCACCTAAGATCACCTAAACCAAGAGCATTACTCAATCATTAGCATCATCCGAAAACCACGTATCATCATCACAGCATCCTGAATCGCTATCTTCAAAAACATTGATCGCCATTAATTCCTTTATGGCGATGTCCTGCATTATCACGGCATTAGAAATTTGTCTGGGCATATGTGTCTTAGGTTCTAGTTTACCAACTGCTTGTGCATAACTTCCCCCTATCATGTAGCAAATGACGGGAAGACACTGTATGCAACAGCAGCAAAACAGTACAATGCCAAAGATCACCATCAGAACTGCAAACATTTTCCAGCCCCAAGATTGTAACAAGTCCCAGAACCATGTGCCAATATCCCAGTTTCCCTCTGGAACCTGTACTTCAGTACTCAAGGTGTGCAATCTCTTAATTGACTTAAATATGGTGGGGGAGGAATCGGGTTAAAAAATGCAACACACAGATCCCACCATTTTGCACACTCCACTGGCTCAGCTAGAATGATGTCTAGCACCATCCTATTTTGGAGAGCCACTAATCTAATAGCATATTGCTCTAATGTCATGCTATATAGGATGTCAGTGGTTTCATTGATGGTTTTCTCCAAAACCCTCACCAATTTTCTAATATCTTGGGAGTTTATTATCTGTCCCCAAAATGACAAAAAGGATTTAGCAACGTCACCCAGAAACTGTGAGGGAGTGTCACCATCCTCATCCCGCCTGGGATGAGTTCTAGAGATGTCAGCAGTGGTGGCAACATATAATCCTGGTAAAAGTATCCCTAAATAACAAGAACCCTCCAAGTCTCTTGGGAACCATGGATACACTTCATTACCGCAAACCAAGTAAACAGGATCTCTTACATATAAAGGTCTAGCCTCACTGGTTAGTACGGCAGTATTCATACATCCCCCAAATGTACCCATTGGCTTGGAACTCACAGTATACAAAATGGAACGGAGTGCGGACTATGATTGATGGTATAGGAAGGAGGCATGGCATGGAGCCATTTTAAAGGTAATCATAGATTGGAAAGGTCTGGAGAGTCTATCAGAAGGCCTAATAGAAACAAGATTTAGCTGGCTCCTATTTGCAAACAGAGAACATTCTAAAGGTGCTAAAACTCGTTTTTCAAACTCATTAAGATTAGTGCCAGTGACACTATAATTCCATCGGCCAAATAATAATGCTCTAAGCTAAGCACAACAAGCAGTAGTTAGAGAGAGAGGATGTATATAGCAGCCCATTCCTTTTCCCCATTTTGTGGCAGATGTGAACATATCCAACAATTGATCTTATTAAAAATGGCATGTGTGGCATTCATGATCATCAGGAGAGTGTTGTGTGATAACCCCCTCTATGTTGGAGGTCTCGAGGATGAAGAGTGTGCAAATGCAAATAAGGTGGAGATGTAGTGGAGACACTTGCAATTGGTAATAAAATATCAAGCGGATGTATACTCTTCAGATACCAAAATACGAGTGTCAATGCAATTACAATACAAGCTGTTATTGTGATCAGAATCCATTTGGTTCTAGGGGACCATGGCCCTCGATGGGCAGACTCATTATCAGCAAACAAACAGTATCCTTATTAGTACGAGTGGCCCCAAAAACAGGCATATTTTCTCAGTGTCCGTTAAGAAGCCTCACAGTTAGGCTCTTTTAGTTCATCCATGGGTGGCACTTGACCAAGTGGCCTATCTTGATTGAAGGTAACTTTGCCGTCCTCTGCCTCTTATCATATGCAGCAGAGGAATGACAAGGGACTGGCTCAACGTTGGTTTCTTGTGGGTTTATTGTGGGTACAGAATCCTAGCTGTACTTTCCTATTTTTTTTACATTAATGTAATGTCAGCAGACCCTAAATCTAAATCCTGTTCTGAGGTCACAGATTGTACCTTAGAACTCCAGGTAAAGAATGATCAGGGAACAAAGTGTTGTTGTTTCCTGAAGAAGCTGAAGAAGCAGAAACAAGATTGATCAATGGTGAAGAAGAAATTTAAGAAGAAGAAGCAATCTCCCCAGGCCCCACGAGCTCAGGACGAATTTTCATGGCACCCTCGGTGTTACTCAAAGCAGGCTCGTTATGAGCATCAGGATCATCAATTCCCTTATCCTCCTCTTCGTCATAGGGCAGATGAAAAGTAATCCTCTTCACGTGTGTTGCGTGGATCCAGTGTTTCTTTCCGGTCACTTGTACTACATTTTGAGTAGCCAAAAGGATCTGATGGGGTCCCTTCCAACGAGGAGCAAGGCAGGTCCCCCACTCTAAATTTTTCATCAAGACCTACTGACCAGGTCGGAGTCGGTGACCTGGACCCTCGTATTTTACAGGGAGAGCTGCTCGTACCTGTTGGTGAAACAAACGCAAGTTTTGAGTCAACTGGTCACAATAATCAGATAAAAGCGGATACTCAATATCTTTTAACGGTGTGGGCATCAGTGCATTCCATATTTTGGCTTGTTTCCCCATGACAATCTCATAGGGGGAGAGCCCTGTCTTTGACTTTGTGGTCGTCCGCATCGATAGTAAGGCTATTGGCAAAGCGTCCGGCCATTTCAGATTAAAAGCGTCCGGCCATTTCAGATTACTTTGTACACAGACTTTCGCGATTTTATTCTTGAAGATACCGTTGTGGCGTTCCACCAGGCCGGCACTCTGAGCAAATCTTGCTGAGTGGAATGATCTGTAATCCCGCACATACTTGCAGGATGACAGCAGCAATAAAATGTGGGCATTATCGGACCACATTACTCTCGGCAAGCCAAACCTAGGGACATTTTCCCTAAGCATGGTCTTTGCAGTTGACATTGCTGGGGCATCTTTTAGTGGGAAAGCTTCAACCCATTTGCTATAGGCTCATATCACAACTAAGACATATTTATAGTTTTGACAACGTTCCATCTCAATGAAATCAAAATGGATCACCTCAAAAGGCATGGAGAGGGGGGACCAAAACTGCCCTTCTTTGTCGGTGTTCCCTTCCCAATGTTATGTTGCAAACATATCATGCAACTCTGTACTAAAAGTTCAGCAGTTTTCTGGATATTAGTGTTATACCAGATGGGATCTAATTGTTGACGAATCTTTTTAGCACATATGTATGTTGGGCCATGAGCCATGGTGACCATAGCAGTGACAGTGTTACACATATTGGCTGTTGGTCTCTTTGGTCCCGTAGCCCTTATGCAGTTTGCTCAGATATTGTACTTCCAAGATGGAGGACCATCTTATTACCTGGGCGGAGAGCAGCGGTTCAGTGTTTACACATCCGCAAGAGACGCCGAGGATCACTCACATGATCCCTTATACTGAACAGAGAACGAACGCCCCTTGCATCGCTACTGTTGTTGCAGGCGCTCCGTGAGTTCGCTTCTAGGTGTTCCAGTACTTTGCTTTCTCTTCAGACCCATTCCTTACCTGCCATCTCTAACTCTGTGCCTCTGCTCTTTTCAGATCGCCTCAGTGGGAATTCCTCTTTGCCCAAAGGCCTCTATTACTTGTTCCAGATTATCAAACTCTTGTTCTCCCTTCTAGTGCAACTTTGCCCTTTCGGGTATTGCTTCTCTCTCTACACTGTCTCAGGAGTGAGTTCCTTCTATTTTTTTGTAGAGAATTATTTCTCCCATTTTGCCTGTACTAACCCTTCTGTCTTTTATAGATATCCTGCCTCGCTTTCACTCCGGATCCAGTCTTCAAGAACTCACCTCTAATTCGTAATTATTCTCATGTCTAGAGAAGAAGCCTTCCCGTGTCCTGTTCTACTCCAGCCGTGCCTGAACACCATCTGCACGACGACCCAGATTCTCTGGATCTCAAACTCATCCAGGGTTTTCTTCCCCAGAGGCTTTCCCTGACGGTCGTGTCCTTTCCCCCGGGTTATAACTTTCCGGGCTGGGAGGGACAGGTCGGTCGGGGGAGCTTTCACCTTCTGCATTGGCTCTTCCATTTTGGTATTTTACTATCTGTCAAGGTGAGATCGTAATTATATCTGATTTGCTTTATTATTATCGAACTGAGAATTGTTGATGTAACAGACATAAGCATTGGGTAGCAGCCATCTTTGCTTTTCATTATCCACCCAACAACCCTCATCGTCTAGACCTGCGGGACCCTCAGCCCACTGTTTGATTTCTCATGGAGTAGCTTCAGCCTGAATTTCTCTTAAACTGCTAACCCCTTTGTCCATTATACAAGTATCAGTAACCCATCTTGCTGAATCGAGCATGTACATTTTTGAGTGCAAATCAGTAGCAGTCTGTTTGGCTATTATGTCAGCAAAAGCGTTTCCTTTTCCTACATTGTCCGTCACTTTCTGATGTGCGGCGTACTTCATTATTGCCAGTTGTGGAGGAAGCGCAAGTACTGTTAGCAACCAGACTATCAGAGTGCCATGTTGAATTTTTGCTCCATGTGAGGTCAAGAATCCTCTCTCAGCCCATAGTCGGCCAAAATTATGAACCACCCAAATGCGTATTGGCTATCTGTATATATGTTTGCACTAAGCCCTTCAGAAATTTCACAAGCTCCGGTTAATGCAATAAACTCTGCTGCTTGCGCAGAGTTATGCGGAATCTGTTTACTCTCCACCACAGTGCTTAATGTGGTGATTGCATAAGCAGCGGTAGATGTACCATCCGGTAGATTAAAACAGGCGCCATCACGGAATAGCTCCCCTTGTGGATTCCTTAAAGGTGTATCAATTAAATCAATTCTGCCTTTTGTTTCTTGTTCTGTGATAACGAGGCAATCTTGTGACATTTCGTCACTTTAATCCTTCTCTTGTGGAGAAGGAGATAGTTCAGCCGGATTCAATGAACACTATCTCTTAATTTGAATATGCTGGGCAAATAGAACCAGCTCATACCTTGTTAGTCGAGCTGATGTGAGATGTTTTATCTGCGTTCTGTTTAATAGAACGTCTACGGAGTGGGGTAACATCATGGTTAAAGAGTGACCTAAAACCATACCCTCATTTTGTTTCACAGATGCAGCAGCAGCAGCTACAGCTCTCAAACATCTCAGCAAAGCGCGTGCAACAGGGTCTAACGTGGAGGAAAAATAGCTGCACGGCCTATTCTTGTACCCATGTTCCTGTGTCAAAACAGCCAAACCACATCCATCACGTCCATGCACATACAAAACAAAGCCTTTTTCGTAATTTGGTGTTGCCAAAACTGGTGCTGAACACAACGCAGCCTTAAGCAAATCAAAAGCGTTCTGGCAATCCATGTTCCACGGTAAAGGCAAAGAAATGTCCTTCTTTGACAGTGCCAACATAGGTTTTATCAACAAAGAAAAATTTGGGATCCACTGTCTACAATATGAGGCCATGCCTATTAAAGGTCTGACCTCTTTCTATGTATTTGGAACAGGCATATCAGAGATGCTTTGTATCCGTTCAGGTGTCAGTCTTCTTCCCTCCTTTGACAGGAGGTAGCCCAAATAGGTGACCTCCTGTCGAGAATACTGAAACTTCTTCAATGAAGCCTTATGCCCATGTTCTGCTAAATGAATTAGCAGCAACACAGTGCCCTCTTTGCCGGCATCTTCAGAATCAGCAGCTAGAAGTAGATCATCAACATATTGCAACAAGGTGCACGTGGAAGCAACTCAAACGTATCAAGCTGCTCTTTCAACGCTCTACTATAGATACTTGGACTCTCAGTGTACCCTTGCGGCACACAAGTAAATGTGAATGAGCGTCCTCCTAGGGTGAACGCGAACAAATATTGCTATCAACATGCACAAGAATAATAAAGAAAGCTTTTTTCAAATCCACAACACTAAAATGTGTAGCTGTGGCTGGAATCATAGTCATAATTGTGGTGACATCGGGTACAATCGGAAACTGTGGAGAAACAACCTTATTAATGGTGTATAAATCAATAATTAAACTAAAAGGAATCACATTATCCCCTTTCTTATAGACTGGTAAAATCAGACTATTACACACGCTCCCCACAATTTCTTCAATTACACCTCTGTGTATGAAATCAGAAATAATACTTTTCAAAGCCTGTTCACCTTCTGTCATGATGCCTACCCCCGGGCATCCGGATCTAGTCCATCAGCCCCGGGAGCAGGCATCCAGATACTCACTAAAACCTCAACAGCCCTGGCTGGGGGCTGTTTGGATTCAGTCCTGGTGCCTTAGGCGCCAGGCTCATCATAGAAATCGGTCCTGGCGCCATAGGCGCCAGGCTCATAGACTTTACTTACCTTATGCAGACCATGCTGCAAATGAGTCGAAGCCAACATGAGGCCTGGATGGGACTATTTTATTACAGGGACTATTTTTCACTCGGGTGTGGTTCTGGGGAACTTCTTACCTGGGACTATTTTGCAGGCTATTTAAACCACGCCCGAACAGCAGCCCATGCTTTGCGTTATTATGCATCCAGCAGCGTGACGCTCACCGTGTCTGCAAGTCAGCATCCAGTCTCCTGCCACGCCCGCCTCGAATCCGGAGCTCCTAGACAAAAAGCAAAGAAAGGAGAAGAGGTTAGATCAGAGACATTATTTGATTCCTTACCTGATTCCGGACCCAACACATCTCCGAGCCTGGAAAGGACATTATTTCAGCACGCGTTGCTTCGCCAGTAGCAGCGTTGCGTTATACTCACCAGTCCACCGCATCTTTCGACTCGGCGCTGCCTCCATCATTTTCTTCGTCGAAACCCAGCACCTGGGGGGAAAACAAAAGGAATAACAAGGTGAGCTGAGGAAACCAACAAGGACAATCTCTTTGCCACCATAGTCTTACCTGCTTAACCACCAGAGGTATTATTCTTTAATTCGCCGCATCTTCCTATGCTTCACCTATAAAGGGAGAGAAAACAGCAAGTTAACCTCATGCAACTTTTACCTGACAGTGTTTGGTAATACAGACTCTTACCTGAACGCCATCAGCTGCCTCCAGGCAAAATTCGTTTGGACCCAGCTGCAACCTAACGAGGGAATGAAACAAGAGTGAACATCGGACATATTTAACTCAGTGAAGTAACTGGTATCTACGCGCCCCTGCATGCCATGCAGGATGGAGAGCTCATCATTTAAAAACATAAGGTGAGGTTACCAAAAGGGAATATCGGAGGTGATTAGTGGGGAGAACGAGAACTGTTGGGGGGCCATCACTAAAGTCCACGGGTGGCTAAATCCCTTTCTCCACTTGCAGGAGAATACTTCTACGAGTCCAGCAGACAAGATTAGGCGGGCCAGTCCAGACTATCATCTCTTCACTACGCATCACGTTGGTGGAGACAGCAGCTGTCCGGGTCCGATCAACGCCCCTGTGGGAACCAGGTGAGCGTAACACCTTCAACCGAAATCTTATACGCGGAATACATGGCAATTTAACACCTGGTTTCAACACAATTTTAACTGTCTCAACCTGTAAAATTCCAACATCATTGTCATTAACTGCCCATACACATGTTGGAACCTTATTCAATTCAGTTGGTAAAGACATAGACAAAAATTGTGGATGGAAGTTTGTTGGGGTGAAACCGTTAAGTACACTCCATCTGGAGAACAGTAAATCACAGCATTCAATTTCTTTAATAAATTAAATCCCAACAAATGTTTGCCACAATTTGTCATCAATAGAAATGGACAAGAATCAGTAAATGGTCCCAGTGAAATTGGTACTGGCCGAGAGACCGGACTAACCACTGGCGTACCAGAGAACCCAACAGAAATGTTGTTCTGCCCTGACAATGGAGTATCTGGAACCCATGAATGATCAATAGAACACTTCTGTGCTCCTGTATCTATCAAGAAGAGATGCCCCCTATTCCCCACCTTCATTTGAACGTAGGACCCTTTCTGATCGACAGGAATAGGTACCGGTTCCAGACCCTGCTTCGGGCTGTCCTGACAGAACAGTATATCATCAGAGGAGAAATCTTCAAGAAAGTAGACATTCGAAGGATTATCAAAAATATTCCCACTATTAAAACTCTGTTGCTGACAATCTTCTGATGGTTTCTGTTGGTTCTGTGTGAACTGATTTCTACCAGGACCCCCTATCCAGGACGGCCTCTGGATTGTCTACTCATGGTGCCATATGTTCTATTTGATCTCTGCTGAAGGATCGGGCATTGTACTCACCAATGACCTCCTGTCTACAATATGCACAGTGGTTTATGTGTATGGGACCCAGTTGTGCGCCACCCTGTGGTGTAAATTGGCCTCTGAACTGCATATTCCCACCTCTGGCTTTTCTAGCTATTTGCTGCAATAACACTCTAATTTTCAGGTCTCCTTTCTTCTGTTCCACCTTCTCTTTGCCTATATTAACCCTTGTTTCATAGTACTGAGCTATATGTAACACTTCAGATTGTGATTTTGCTTGCCAAGCACTCTCAGAAGTCATAATCTGTGATTGGATTTCAGGCAATAATCCACGCATTAATGGATCAACAAACAGCCTCTTTCCTGGCTCCGTACTTAAATCTTGACCACTAAATTCTAAAAATACTTGCTCAAATCTGTTAAAATACTCAGTTGCACCATCTGACTTCCCTTGCATGCAAGCTGTAAGTTTATCCCATATGATTCATTTTTCAGGAACCATAGTTTTTAATTTAGTCACTATTCTATCTGGCAACATCAGTATTACCTGTGGTGATTTCTCACTGGCATTCCTTTTCCCATCTACTCATACTAAGGCATCCCATGTATCACCCATCCTGCCTGATCATCTACAGTTCTAATCTGCTTCCATAAATCAGCAGGAAGGATCACGGGAAACAACAAATCTATATCACCCAACATGAAAACTGACAAATGCAAGACAGATTCAATTTCTTTATAAAATCCTGTTGGATTCTTCCTAATATCTGGAATTGATTGCCTAATGGTATTCACTTCCTGTCTAGAAAACGGAAGACAAACTGTGAGACATAATGTTCTTCAATAGTGGTGGCAGGTGTTCCTGCTGCAGCATTAGCAGGAATCTCTACTTTCAGAACAATTGTCGGAGGAACCACCGTAATTGGCAATTGTAAGGTAGGCAAATCCGAACGTCTATTAAGCAACAAAGCCAAATCAAGTGACAAAGTAGTGAAATCAGTATTGGGCAAAACATGCTCTTTTATAAATAACCATCAAATCTGCAGGACAACATTCTTTTCTCTTCATAAATTCATCTTGTAGATACTTTACCATCACCTGTAACACTTTCCTTTGCATTGCCGGCGCATACTGACTAAACGTGACATGCACTTCAATGGGAGAAATTGAAACATCCGAAATCCACCTATGAGCGTCTCTTGTGCAAATGCGCATTTCCATTGGTTTCAATGGAGGAAGAAATCGCTTCTGCACATATGAAGCCTGCCGTCCATTATCATCCATCTCATCTTTCTGTAAAGGATCTAGCTCCCCTTCAAACTCAAATACCTTATCTACATGCTCATATACTTTTGCCGCAGTTTCCCTTAAGCGCGCAAGGACATTCAAATCCCTCAACCCCTGTGGGACATTCATGTCTGTCAAATCACTCAATATATCAACTAAATACGTTCCCATCCGTTCTATCAAAATATTCTGTTCAGGAATACCCCCTTGATCAGAAATTGCAACTAAAACAGATGATTCATCACCCTCTTTTATGTACTTTTTAGCCCACAAATACAATTCTCTCTTTCTGTCTTTGGATACTGTGCCACAAGTCACTATTCTTGGATCAGCTTCTGCCCCTTCAACCACTACAGGTGGAGCAGAACCACCCGGCAAAGAGAGTTCATACAAATCTTGTATAATAGGTAGCAGAGGGAATACCACTGGTGGTGCAGACGGAATTATGGGGATGCAACTGTTGGCACCGGTGGAGGTGCAGGAGGAGGAACACAAACTGGAAGAAGAGGAGCAACAATGGGAGGAGGAGGAACAACAACAGGGGAGGCACATAAGGAGGTGGTGCAGTCGGAAAAGTTCTACGTTCATTCAATAATGTATTAATTAACTCATCTGATGTATGAAAATCCTAAGAGGGATATATCTTTTGTACATCTAGTTGGAAAGCCCTATCCATACCTCTAATGGTTTCTAACTGTTTCTGCTGATCATGCAAAACTGCTTTCTCAGCATTCGACACGCATGATTTTCTTTACTTCTAAGTTGCTGCATAGCTTCCTTCCTCCAATCTCTAACTGCATCAAATGCTGCAGGCCTAGCCTTTTTTCTCAACAAGGCAGATTCTAAATGCTCTAGGCGGGCAATTTCAAAAATACCATAAACTGGACACTAAAGTTTGGAAACATGTCTGGTCTGTCTGTGCCAAATTTCATTAAATACTATAGCTCCCAGGCCATACTTACAATACATTAAATAAGCCGGCAGCCCTTCAGGTGGCGCCGGTTGGCCTTGTTGCAAAGATTGTCTTTTCCTGTGGAATGAAACCCTGCAACAGGATGACAATTTTCTAGTCATAGTTAGATCGTGATCTTACCTGGCTATGTTGGTTTCTGCAGAGACAACACTTGCAACAAATATCTGGATTCTTAGAATCCGGGTGCGACTGACCTGATTTCAAATCAAAGGGTCCGATTGGACATCAAATCGTCATGGCTGGCATTTTTGACAAACAGGGCTCGATACGAGGACCCTCGTTGTGATGCCCACTAAATGCTGCTCATGGTCCAGGGATCAGTCAGGCGTGCAGTACTGCAGAAGAATCGCATCTCACTTTGCAGGCCACCCCGTCACTCTCCGATCCCGGTCCGGTAGCCTTGTCTTCGTCTAGCAATGTGGCATCGACCTTGAGGGTCCCTATTCGGATGCCAAATGAAAGATTAAAGAAAGCGAGGCTTAATACCACTTAATAGAAATACGCCGGCCACAAGGTCAAAGTATAATGTACATTTATTAACAGGCAGCTGTCTGGCTCTCAACACCCCACAATGTGTGCAAGCAGACACCGTGAGATGAGAGAGTGCTGGACATTTCAAAAACACAACTATTTATACAGATTTCCACAATCCCGGACACATCGTCCAGCCACTCTTCGTGTAATACATTTATCTAAGGTTCACAGCCTTTCCACATAACTAATTCATGTCAAAACATCTTTGAATAGTTTGTTGTTTTTCCATTAAACACTTCATACGTTTTCCAAATATAGGACAGAAAGGTAATCGTCCTTATTTAATTTGCTTATATTTGTCTAGCATTTGTTCTTGAGTTTAAAGTCGCTTAGTTTCAAGGAGCAAAAACAAAGATTTATGCAAGGAGAGCACTTTCATCTATTCATCATTCTACTTTGATATTTGAACGGCGAAGGTACTATTGGAACAGATGGTATCTAAATCATTGATTAGTACCGCTTTTGTTTAACTCCAAGGTTTCTCAGTGTAGGACAAACAATCCACTTTAGCAGCTTCAACATTCTTATCTACGTTGACATCATGGAAACAGAACAAAGTTCATTTAGCTCTGCTGGAGACGAAAACACAAATCTAAACATGGGACAGAAAGCAAGAGGTGATCAAAATGGCAGATAACTCAAAATGGCGGCGTAGTCAGCCTGTTTCACATTCATTCAATGCAATTTATAGTGTAATGCAAATGTGCTTAGCCAATAGTTTACTATCAGGTGGTATTCATGCAAAATATACTTTTACAACATTCTCCTGGTATCGCTGTACACTAGCTCTTTCAAACAATAACATCAAACCTTGTGCTGCATATGGCCTGCCAGTGTCACTTCAAAGTCATCTTCTAAGATTGAATGCCTTAATTGCAGCTGTAAAAACAAACTAAAAACAAACAGTGACAAGGCCAACAGTTTTGACTTGCATCTAGATATTAGATAGGCATTTGACAGGCATTGCTATCCTATGCCCTACAGGTATAATAAACATGTTTCAACCAAATGTGCCTTCTGCCACTTTATTATTATTCAGTGTGTGTGTTCTTGCATATGCTCCTTGTTCTTAACACCGAAGGCTTGTCAAAAACAACCATTGGTAAACCAACATTAACCATAAAAGACTTTAATACAAATAAAAAACAGTTTTGACTTGTGTAAAGTTAAATAGATACGCATTGGCCCGGCACTTTACTACACCCTTGTACAGCTCTTGCCTTCTCATGGCTAGGTAGTACAATTATGGCAGTGCCTGGCAAATGCCTATCTCATGACTTCAGAGAAGCCATAATTGTTGACTTTGTCAATGCATGTTGAGGCTTGTGCCCGTATAAACCTGCACTGTTTGTGAACCTGATTTACAAGCATGTGTTGAAAGTTTGTGTGAGGAGAATTTGCTGGGATCACATGTAAAGAGCATGTGGCATGACCATCGGTATGCTCACACTTTAAGAAGCATGTAGTAGGCACACGTGGATGAAACTGTGTGAGGAATTGGTCAGCAGGAGCTGACATTAACCTACTGTTGTCAAGCACTTTTGAAAGCCATGCCTTCATGATATCATTCATAAGTGCATTGAGAAACACTCAGTACCCGCATGTTAAGGCTGTTGTACCATCCGGATCTTTGGGACAAATATGTCACATATTCTTCAAATGAACGAAAGATGTTTTATAAAACAGAGGACATGCATTTATCATGAGGTTGCCCAAAGAGCACAGATATTAGCCAACCTGCAAATAAGCCTGCCTGAACCTCAAATCTCCTAAATTGTTGTTAACTTAACGAAGTCAAACTTCTGATTTATTGTGGTTTGAGTGAGGTCCAAACGAGGTTAAACCTGCCTTAATGTAGCACGGACACTTTGATGCAAAGCATAATTTAGGAAAGGCATCTGGAGAAACAGGAGCCTACAGTTAGTGCTCAAGGCGAGTACAGGGTGTTACACTCACCTGGTCTCTGCAGAGGCGTTGGGGCACGGTTGCAGCCCTTCCTGAATTTGAATCACCCTCTTCAGGCCTCCTGCCCAGTAGAAAAGCTGTGAGCGGTGGTACATGGTGATACTGATCCTGAATGGAGATAAAAGTGTGTGAGTGTGCCAATCTGTGACTGTTGTACCTCTTGAACTGTTTATTTGAGCATACACTGGCCCATAAGGCTCACCTGTGAATTATGGAAGATAAGCTCTCCGTCCTGCTACTTCTGGCAGGGGCGCTTCGAATGGAATCTAGTTCCTTCACTGATCCCTGATAAGAATTAGTACAGTCCAGCTGCGACTATGCTTCTCCTTATGATTGGTAAGTCTTTCTTGAGCTCTTGTGATGCTGTTCATTCTGTTTCAATGTCTTTATATGTTGCTCCTATTTATGCCCGCAATAATGTCTCTCTTCTGTTTTCTTCCCTTAGATGAAAATGCGGCCTCAATGCAGCTGTGAGACGCGGCCGGATGGAAGTTGGATGCTACCGCAATGTTCGACAGCAGGTAAGGGATGGGTAAGGAAAAGCACGAAGTATGGCAAAGTGCAACCTTAAACTGACTGTTTTTTCAATGTCTAACCTTGGCTTCTGTTTTTCCTTGTCAGGCGCTGCTGTCGGCGATGGAGCGTGTCGTGCTGCGGTGCCAAGACGAAGATTTTGGCATTCCGGAAAGTGTAAAGATGAATACTTGGTTCGCCGAAGAGATGTACAGGTAAGAACAGCATCCCCCAGTTGGTAAGCATGCTGGCAGGAAGCAGGATGTCCAGGAAGCAGGATCTTCAAAGGTAAATCTGACCTCAGGCGACGGTGAGCGTTACGCTGCTTGCAAGTGCAGAATAACGTGAAGCGTCTGTCTTGAGAATCGGGGCAGCTTATATAGCTGAGATTTTGGGCATGCCCGTTAAGGCCGGCTTACCAGCCACACCCTGCCACTCCTAGAGAGTGAGCAAGTTCAAAGGCAATCCATTAGCAGCCACACCCAAGAATACACTTGGGGCTGCTTAATGGATTGAATGTTCAAGGTTAATGCATCCTGCTTAATGGATGGAATGTTCAAGGTTAATGCATCTGAAGTGCTATGTCCATAATAAAAGCTTTTTGGTGTTAAATAGATGTTCTTGTTTACTTTTGTTAATGAGCCTGGCGCCAAAGGTGCCAGGACAGTGTCTACCCAGGTCTCCTGTGCATGTGACCCCTGCAATTATGTTATAATAGGGTTAGATTATTAGGATTGACATTAGGGTGTGCTAGACCAGAATTTAAATTAGATTAGGCTCTAGAGTAGAGTTAGGAATTATGAGGGGAAATATGGACTTTCCTGCAACCTCACAGATTTTCATTGATATTGTTGCAGGTCGGAACATCACATCTAAGAGTACCAGATGATTTTTGCCTGAGCAAATACAGAGTCTCAAGGAATTACACATGATTTTTACAGGAGGAATGAAGAAATGCAATGGACTATAAAGTGGTCTTGTATGGCACTACTGCCATTTTGGCCATCTCTTGGCAATCTGAAACACTTGTGTACGAGCGCGATAGAAATAAAATATCAATCAATCAATCACACTGAGACAGGGGTATTTGGAGAGGCAAGATAAGAAGTGACGTGGGCATTTTGCAGGTGGTAACAGAAAATCACAGACAGTAACGTGATTTTTCCTTGAGGGAGAATAAAATCATCAGAGAGTGAGTTCAGAGAGTGGAAAAGTTTTGTTTGGGATAAGATCAGAAGAGTGATAGCCAGTGAAATGTTTTTATAGAACCAAAAACCACAGTGACTGGCTTCTGAAGATGTTGAAAAAGCTCTGTTAGAAATGCTAGCGCTCTTTTTTGCCTCCTTAAATCTCTCTAGGTTAATGAGAGTCTCTGACTCAAGCCTGAGACTGGAACAAGACTTCAAGCTATACCCTGGGATCGACATGCAACCTATGGCTCTCTAGATGTTTTGAACTACAACTCCCATCACCCCCTAACCAGCATTGGCAATGGTAAGGGGTCATTGGCGTTCTGGTCCAAACATCTGAAGAGCCACAGCTTGCAGACCCCTGATAGCAACACATGGCCACACTGCCCTTTAAATATTCTGGGGTGCTTACTTTAAATAAATATGTTTGAGCAACGTGAGTCACACATGAAACCAGTGTATGTGATTAAATCAGACATCAAGTGCAAATTACCCTTAGACGTACGTGTGTCCCATGCACATGTATGAGGAACATGGGAAAGAATCATGTGTGATAATCATGTTCAGTGTTGTGTTGTCTTCAAGTACTGGCAGAAAGACCAGTGTGTAACCGTGACAACTTTGTAACAGCCTTTGTATCGTAGGATCCCACACATGCACAGCGAGGTAGTATTTATTTAATCCTGAGATTAATGTCGTCATACTTTCGGGTGCATTTATGCCAGCTAGAATGTGCGTGTGTACCTGTAGTCTGCATTCTTAGAGGGCCACAATGTGTGACATAACACTTAATGTCTGCAGAAAATGGTTCAACAGAAAACTGATATTGGGAAAAAACATCTAACATTGGTATCTTTGTACCGTGAAATTGTGTTAAGAGTTCAAAAGAACTTTTGAAATGCAATTTTTTTCTAACCACATATTGAATCTGTCACAGTAGTGTGTTGTGTATAGAGCACATACGTAGGGCATTGGTTTAAAGCTGTTTCTCATGCAATTAGTCACTCGTGACCTCAGGGATTAGCTATCTGTTTGTTTTGGTCTATGGTTCTTCAGGCTGACAAGCTTCTGGCTCCCCAGCTAGACTTTAGCCTTGTACCGAGAAAAAGTGATGTTTGGAATGCTGGGGACGCCACATCTGAGTCTCGTGTCCATGAAACTCCTGTCAGACCTGAAGAACTGCTGTGTGAGCCAACGCATGCCGAAGGCAGGAAAAGTGAATGAAGGGAAACTTGCAGACCAGGCAGACAATGCAGGAGAAGGAGACACAGCTTTAGGCTCCTCCCATGGAAAGCGAGCACCACTCAAAATCCTCTCCCTTCTCCTCCATGCAGTGCCAGTGGAAAAACAATTTGCACTTTTGAATCAGGATGTATGCATGTAAAAATGAAAAGAAACACAAGAAACAGGGCTAATCTGTTTTTAACAGTAATTAGTGTTCTTGTGAAATTGTATCTTACATATATTTGAAATTCGCTCTGTATATAAACAGAAAATATAAATGTAAAAAATGCAGTAATTCCCTGAAAATGCATCATTTTATTTGGAAGATGCATGGTATATTCCCCATTCAAAGATGGCCGCTAGTTTCAGCTTGTTTCCAGAAAGATTCCTTAGAGTCATCCAAGATGGCAGCAACCATGGAAGAACTCCGAACTCTAAGAGTTCCTGAGATGGGCAACAATGGGTGGGATTGGCCATAGGAATTAGCATTTCTAGGGGCAGGGAACGGGATGGATCAATAAACAAATAACACCAAATACACTGTGTAGCCCTGCTCAAATGTAATTTGTGTGGCCCTTGTCACAAGCCCTTCTCCCTATGTACACATGAATCAGTTTTTGAATGCAATAGTTTGGGCTATTATAGGTGTTGCAAGCGAAGTTCATCCTCGAACACCTGCTGAAATGGTCAGTATGCGAATCCTGAGCCATCTCCAAGCAGGATTCCAGGATAGCATGGGCACACTAAAGCACTGTCTTCAGCTGGATCTCCTAGTGAAAACGTACACACTCCTTAACAACAGAAAATTGTAGGCAATCTTTGTGGACTTACAAACAGCTTTAGATTCTGGCCCACGGAATAAACTCTGGATGGTTCTAGCAGCGTATAACATCCCGCCATCCTTGCTTACCATAATTCAGGCCCTATATACAGAAAGCAAGGCTGTTGTACATGTGGGAGCAGAAGGCACTGATCTCTTTGGGGTGCACCAAGGAGTGAGGCAGGGATGTGCCCTGGTGCCAGTCTTCTTCTGTGTCTACATGATAAGATATGATATGATATAAGATATTTATAACACGCCTGTACACAAGTGTTTCTAGGTACCAATCAATGGCTTAATAGAGAAGTTGGTGAACTGTTAGGATACCTCTAAGATGGGCAGCACGCACTACCCTGCATTGTTTTTCGTGGACAATGCCCAGCTGCTCACCACCAGCCCTATGGGAGCCAAGAACACCATGTCCTTATTTGCGAGAAAATGTGGGGAACTGCACCTGGATATAAACCAGGCAATAACAAAATCAATAATCTTCAGGAAAAGAGTGTCTAGAAAAAGTGCTGTTGTAATTGAAATGAATGGGGGAAAACTGGAGTAGGTCCAGGTACAATTATCTGGGCCTCTGCTTTGCTGAGAATGGTCTGTGGACAGAGCACGTGTCCAAGACAAATCTGAAGCTGGAAAAGTATGGAGGAGGAATAACAAAATGTGCACTGTCACATGGGGGGGTTTAATATCTCCAGTATTGCAAGTATAGGGGCTGCAGGCAGTACCAGTGGCCATGTATGGAGCAGAGATCTGGGGTTATGCCAAAACAACCACCCTGGGGCTCTCTGAGAACAAATAACTGAAATCTGTGCTAGTCTAATCAAAAGAGTCACTGAATGTAATCCTACATTTTGAGAGTGACCTTTGGATAATTAAATATCTGATAGCCCTGAAACCACTCTTGCTATGGAATAGTCTGTGGACCTCCCCATCACTAGCCAACTACAGAGCTATGCTGATAGACTTGATGCCTGGAAGACAGCAGTTACACTCCGAGGTTGAAACACGTAAAATGCTGGCTACTCAAACCAAATCTTCTGAGCCTGTGGAATCAACCTTCCTCCATGGTGAAGGGCTCTTCGGACCTGGTTAAGAAGGTGAGCCTGCAGGATGCAGGAACTCTAGGGAGGCAGCTTGCCTTAAACTTTCATGTGGTCATCAGTACCTGAGCATCAAAGTAGATTTTAGGTTCGAACAATATCTTGATTTCATCCAACCATCACATGCAGGGTCACTATATTTAAGTTTAAGAGCTGGGTTGTTGAGAATTGCTGATATACTTGGAACTGGACCCTGACAGATATCTCAGAATGCTTCATTTGTGGCATATCTGAAGAATCTATTTGCCATGTTGTGTTGTTGTGCCATGGGTATGATGATCTAAGAGCTGGATACCTGTTCCCTATGTTTAGATCAAATGGAATTTAGGGGACAGTAGAAGCACTGAATTTTTCTTCTACTAATGACGACTTATCTGAGGCCCATAAAGTACTTGACAAAGTCATTTCTAGTGAAAATTAGATGTTTTATCTTATATGTTATCCTCATTTTATTGTTGTCTAATTTTTATTACTGTGTGATGAGTTTTTTTTTAAATTTAATGTGTTTGCTTTGTTGGTCCAAATAAAGTTTATATAATAAAAATAAATAAAAAATGTGTTCATAGTAGCCGTTCCTGCCACCATGCCCCCATGAACATTTCGGTCATGTGCACTATCTCCCTCAAGAATGTTTCTGTAATCCACATGTCGTCCTATAACTCAAACAGAGAAATATTTGTCCAGTGTCCACTGTGCATGGAGTGCCCGGTGTACATGATGGGATGGTGTTGGGTCAGCCAGAGGGTGATGTTGTACTCACATGCGCTAAGTAAGGGGGGATGTTCATGTTCTTACCCAGCAGCCATGCACAGCATTTCTGTAATCCCTGCTTGATATGTGGCATGTTGCTCTAAACTAGGATCTTGGAGTTATGGGTGGATACTGGGATCCAGCACACACAAGCATTTATAGCAGTTCGGACCATCTGCACCTTTTATGGAATGTTTCATAAATCTGATTCTGTAGACCTGCTCAGTTAACCTCGGTGGTACAAGGGCCACGTGTATAGTTGATGGCCCCCACGTGACTGGGGAAACCTGTGATGGCAAACACTGGCCCTTTGTGTGGCTGAGGGCAACTGGGTCAGTGGGGAAGGATATGCAGTGGTGGAGCTCTCACTTCATGACATCCAGGACTTGGGTGAGGTTATAGGAGATGGAGGACTTGCTAATGCAATGCACCATTGCCAAAGTATCCTGGAATGTGTCTATGGCACAGATGTGGAGCACAGTGGTAGCTTCAACAAGGGGGAAATAGACATGGAACTCTGCCTATAAATGCTCATTTTCTTTCAGTGGTCTGAAGCTGATGGGCATGTCCAAGAGGTAGGCGGTGAGGTGCTGATAAACTGTGAGGACATGGTGGGACAATGTGGGCAGGGTACAGTCATACAAGCTATTTGTAATGTTTTTCAGGATCTCCTTTGCCTCCTCGTGGCCTGGTGCTGCTTGAGGGGTGGTGAAGCACTGACAGATGGTTTGCGTGATTAAGAGATTCTCATGAACCATCGAACGCGTCCTTTCTGGACTTCCTGGTCCCTGACCCATAGGGGCTTGCACTCAGCAGTACTCCCAACATGGCCACTGAATACTGTTTACCAGTTTCAGAGCCGTACGCATTACGTTCTATAAAGCGGACACGCCCCTGCGGCCCTGCGCGTCTCAACGCTACGGCTTGCCGTGGCTAGACGTGTGCTGCCGTAGTTCGCTTGTGCTTATCCTTTGATTCCTGGTTTCCGGTTCCCCTAAATTCCTTCTCCTTCATTCCCCCTCATTTCGTCCTCTATTGCATCCCGGATCTCCGTGCACTCGTCTTCCATGTGCACTCTTCGCTGTTTTCCTGGATTTCCTCAGACTTCCCCGGACATCTGAATGTTCCCAGGAGTCGGAACGCTGAACGCACGCTGGAACCCGAGGTCCTACACACAGGGTTATACAAGACCCGAACTGTGCGAAAGAAGACTCATCGAAGAACTCCAACAAACAGCATAGACAGGTGAGAAGGGGTGAAACCTGTGACAGAGATGGAGTACAGGCTGGTCAGATGCCTGAGGAGGACTTGGGTGAAGGCGGATGGGCTGCCTGGGGTGGCTCGGGTAAATGCTGATGGGCTGCCTGAGGCGGGGGACTGGAGTGAAGGCTGATGGGCTGCCTAAGGTACTGGGGCACAGGAATATGGGCTTCCTGATGGGGGGCTTGAGTACAGGATGATGGGCTGACTGTTGTGATTTTTGGTTTCCCATGTGTGCCTGTGGCAGTGACCTATGTAGCATACTGCGATGCACAGCTAAAGGTCCGGATCTATCTATTTTGAGGCACATTTATCATTTTGTTTACTTCTTTTATGGGCTACACCACCCATTACATTTGTGTTTTTCACCTGTGTACTCTATGGTTGGTATTAGGGGTACTTTTTAAGGTGATGTAGGCTACCTGTTTTGATGGCAACCTTACTCCTTCAAATTGCATCTGCTCTGGAGCAAGTACAATTTTGATAAACTAAACTTGAGTGCTAAATGGGGTGTAATCGCATTCCATTGTGGAAATAGGCATATTTTGGGATGTAGTTGTGAGGTGTAAATGTAAGGCATAAATTAGTGGCGTAAACACAGGGCATAATCATCTCCTTGTGTTCACACCTCATCATCAAATCCTAAAGCATAACCAATCATCCACCCTCCACCATTATCTGGCAAACAGTAATGGCAAGGCATACATAGACTTCTGAGCCCTTATAAAATGACCACCATCGCATTTTTTGACACCTGATTACCTCTGGTCTTGTACCAGAAACATGACTAGGCTGATAAGGTAATTTAATGCAAGCGGAGCAATGCTTGTTCTGCTCCCAGACCCACCAGTTGTGCTGCATTACAATCGTTGCACCTCTGCACAGACTCGCACCCAGATGTGGCACACCTACTGTGCAGCAGGCCTCCACAGCTCTCAGAAACCCTAGCCTTCCTGCGCTTGTAATGCGTCAGCCGCTTCCCGGATGAACATATACTGGCAGGTCACACCTAAGCCCCAGGGTCGCTCCTCCTGCTGTATCCTATCCAAGAGTCTCCACACTGACTCCTACAATGGCCAACATCACCTTCACCCACCCCACTCCATTTCTCCCCTTTGTGTACAGCTCTCAGCCCCCAATGCAGGCTAGAACTCATCCTTCTACCATTATTTCCGTTCCACTATCAGGGGCCACCAGGCTGGCAAGACTAGTCTCTCGACCAGCTCTCCTTCCCTACAACCTTCTGACATGGTATAACAGGCCCACACTCTCACCTGTCCCACGCCACCATCTAAGCAAACAGAGGCACTAAAATGTGCTTTAATTAATGTCAGTTCCCTAGGCACACATGCTTTTGACATTCACAATCTTATCCTTGAACATCCACCGGATATCCTAGCCACCACAGAAGCTTAGATTCACAATGCCTCTGGCCCCCTGCTCTCCCTAACCATGCCTCCCAACTATACTATTTTTAGGGCAGACCACCTTAACACTATAGGAGGATGGGTAGCCCTCTCAGCTAAATCCTCCTTACAGATCAGACCATGTCCCTTACCCACCACCCCAGGGTATGAGATGCTGCTCCTAGAGCTCACTACTGACCGCCAAACCACATTCAACCTGCTCCTGATCTAAAGGCAACCTAATGGACCCAGTTGTCCAGACCTAAACATCCCACTCTTTGTCACTCCCATTTGGAAACCCATTACCAAATGCATCATTTTGGGTGATCTCAACCTAGGCTACAATGATGCTCATGACCCCAAAGCCTTGACGCTCACAGTAGCACTCAAAGACATGACTTTTTCCCAAATGATAGATCCACCCACTCACTCTAAAGGGCACACTTTGGGTTAGATACTCACGATCAACGTAACCATCGACATTTTAGCCACTGATACAGTACCTTAGTCTAACCATGTCCTCATCACTTCAATCTCTCCCTGACCAAGCCCCATAAAATCCATGCTACTACACTGATCCCAAAATGAGTTCATAATACTCGTAATTTAATGAATGAAGATCTATTGCCCTTACTCCAAGCAATATTTAGCTCTAGCGCTCGAGCCCAGACCAACTCTCCCCATGCCCTGGTCAATCAATTCCACGCATGCCTGCTCCAGACTCTTCACCTGCATGCACTGATTAAAACTAAATTTCCCAAACCACACAAACCAAATAACACCTGATTCTGAGAGGAACTAGTCATTCTACGAAGGAACAAAAGATCCCTTGAACACGTATGCAAAAAGTACCCCTACCTAAGAAATTGTATTCCCCTCGCCACAGCTGTTGACTCATACAAGAAAGCAGTAGTCACTTTCAAAGCGAATTGCTACAATGTCAGAATTTCCAACGCAGGCTCCAACACTAAAGAATTATTTTCCATCCTTACAGAGCTTGAAACCCCCATCCCTCCTATTGTTCGTACTTGTACGGATAAAGTCTGGTGTACCATGATACAAGAGGCTCTTTCACACAAAATTGAGTAAAATCATTGCTAAAAAGGACTCGCTTGTGCCCAAGGTCCTCATGCTTGATGCCCTTTACCAACCCAGTTGGGCCCAATCCTCACCTATCCCCAATGTGTTCTGCCAAGTCTCTCAAAAACAAGTGATTGCCACTTTCAGATCGCTAAAACCCTATATTTGCAAAGGAGACTCTTTTGCCTGCCCACAAAGTGAAGATCTGTGCATCCACATTAGCACCCATGATCACGGAGTTTGCCAAGACATCCTTTCTGACCAGCAATGTGCCCACTAGTATCAAGTCTGCCTCGATAACACTTCTCTTAGAAAAATACTCTCTAGACCCTTCCATCTCTACCAATTACCATCCAATCACTGTAGTCCCTTTCCTAGTAAGCATTCTTGACCGCCTGGCCTATGCTCAAGTCCAACAGTTCCTGGAGCAAGCAGAAACTGCACATCACCTACTGCCCACCATATAGTGGAGGTTGGAACAATATAACAAGTCAAGTGTGGTTATTTGAAAGACATTTGTGATGGATCCTGGACCTGGTTGGGATTCAGGATTACCACCAGTTTTGATGGCTTACATTTACTTCAGCCACCTGAATGGCCCCTGTTGAACCCATGTTCAATAGAAACATGTTATTGCTGCAGCACTTGTTATATTGAACACAGAAACAGGTGTTGATTAATTCCTCTGCTACTTATGAATATGTCGGAAATCTCTTCAAACACATTCAACTTGCATTTGCCTAGACCCAAAGAAACATGGAGACGTGTGCAGTAATTATGAAGACAGGCTATGACCTTAAAACCTAAAAATGGTACTATTAAATAAGTGACCAAGTCTAGCCCTACAACTTTCAGAGAAACACATCTAAGGAGTGTAAGTTTCAAATTTTTTGAAAAGTGGGCTTTGAAATCACTGCCAAGATATCTCGAGATGCCTACAAAATAAAAATACAGAAAGGGGGTCAGACAGTGGAACACTGGATATACATTAATAAGCTGAAGATCAGTGCATTTGTTTGTTCTCACAAAAAAGCTGTAAACAATGAAGAGGCTTTTTTGAAAGAATGGGTTGTCCTCTCACTCATCCTGCCATTCTACCCCCAAACCATTTCTGCTGTCAACATATTTATGTGTTTATGGGGGATTCCTACAGTTGAACCCAAGCTAGGAAGGAACGGAGTGCTCTGCAATAGAGAGAATTAGGATGGTGGGGAGAATGGAGGAGCAGGGGGAGGCAGAGCCTGAGTTCACCGGCTGAAAATGAATGTCATGCAGGTGTCAAATAAAGTGCCCACACAAGACAGAGGTGGTTTGCAATGCCCTGACTGGGCACGGTGAGCTGGCTGTTAAATGGAAATATAAACTACGAGTGTGGTGTCTCACGGCAACAGTGTTTCAAATAATTACTTAAACTACAAGGGCTTAGACAAGGAAAAGACAATCTAGGGCCAGATTACAGAAACTTTGCACTGGTGCAAGTGCAACGTTTGCACGGTATTAGCACTAGGGCAAAGTTTGCCCTATTTTTAAAAGCACTGCGACATATTGGAAAACTATTGCACCATGACAAGTGCAGTTTGGCATATTAAAAGCACCAGGGCAAAAAAATTCATTTTCTCTGCATTATTACAACAGGGCAAAGTTTGCCCTAGTGCTAATACGGAATGGTATTAGCACTAGGGCAAACTTTGCCCTGTTAAAAAAACACATTGAAAATGTCTCTTTTTTGCACTGGGGCAATTTTTGCCCTGGTGCTTAAACCATGCCAAACTGCAGTTGTCATGGTGCAATAGTTTTCTAATATGTCCCAGTGTTTTAAAAAATAGAGCAAACCTTGCCCTCGTGCTAATACCGTGCAAATTTTGCACTTACACTGGTGCAATGTTTCTGTAATCTGGCCCCTGGACAGCAAAGTTCTGTACAAAATAACATTTAATTATCATATAAACATCACAATTTCAGCATATTTATATAAAAATTATACAACTATTCTAAAAAATGTTTATACAAATGTAATCTGTGTGGAAGGTGGGGGGCCGGACAAAGGCATGTATGGAAATATAAAGTGCAAAGTGCAATTCAATTGAATGAACAATACAAATGCATAGTAAATAACCTACCCTAAGTTTTAAATGGAGGAACAATATGCCTCTCTGGAACACCTTCATTTAATGGACCGCCCATTTGAAAGTGATCACCTTAGTTTCTTTTTGAAGTGTGTCATCCGAATATGCATCTGGATGTTGGTGCATAGGAGAAGGCCAAAATGCATGATTTTTCCTTAAAGCAGTTCTGCTTTTCCTGTTTGCCGATGATGTTTTCTAGTGTGGCATTGGCCTCCAGAGATGCCAAGTTTAGCATCCATCCTGTTGCAAAGTGTGCATCATCTTGTAGAAATACTGAAGAGCCAATGTGCGCTTGCATGGACATTGTCAACCACATTGTGTGTTGATGATAACATTATGGATGTACAAACATAATATTTATATGTATTTTAAACTGCTGGTTATACATATGTCCTGCATGGACTTAACTATTTAACTAAGTATGAACAATTGCTTTCTGTGTAAGGCAATCTCACTGATAATTAGCATATGTATAATTTGGTGATTGATATAGTGCATCATACTAGATTCTTCCACTTTCTAAGCACTGCAATATTCAGTCACCATTGCAACCTACGTGTGTTACTTGATTTACTGATTTGAGGAGGATGAAGGGCTGAGTCAGCCCAAGCAGTGAATCCAGCTCAGGTCAATTACCATTGTCCTGTTCCCATGGCCAGTGGGCAGCGCTTGAGCTGCGTGCTCGGATATATGTACAGGATTTTATAAGTATAAGGTAAGGGCAGGTGTCCCATGACTCCTATAAAATTGCATTTAAATTGAGGGATTCTAACTTTGTATTATATTACCCAAATGAATAGCTTTTCTTAAAGGTGTGGACATTATTTCAATTCAAACCAAGGACACGGAGTATAACGAAAGCCACCGAGAGGGTCCTGCCACTGATCTAAACCTGTGTATGCACTACTGCTTAAAACGGCATCTTAATTCGCTGCCCTTCATGATCCTACGTATATATATATATATTTATTTTAGCGTTTTGTACAGCGCCGCCTACAGGGAGGAATACTTCACAGTGCAATCTAATCAACACTCCTTCTACCTTTAAAAGTTACACGTGTGTGATCATTCTCTTTTAAACTAAGATATAAAAATAGGTTTTCACTATAAGATAAGTTTAACAAAAGCACGTTTCACATCCCGGCTGGTGACGCCTGAACGATATTCTTAGAAAAGAAAAGACATAGGGGGTCATTACGACCTGGGCGCAAAGGGATACCGGGCACCGGTAAGGACACCGGTGCCGGTAATCCCTTTGCGTCCTATTCCGAGGTCCCTTTGAGGGTCCCTTCCTTAACACCTGGTTTTACCGGTATTGGCGGTACCGGTATTGGTGCTAGCACCAACCTCAGAATGAGGGCCATCATTTTACAGTGCAGAAATTGAAACAGGATGTGGGCTATGTTTTTTAAATCATGTATTTACACTTACAATAACCAATTTACTTTAGCACATGTACTTCAGTGCCAAACTTTTTTTTATGATCATTATATCTGGGCCTTCTCATTAGGACACTAGTTCTACATGATTTAATTGTGCACTTGTCCAGGATCCGTATATTTGAATGGGATGAAAGGTATTTTCTTTCAATGCTTCCTGAAAGCATCTGCTGTGTCCTTGCTGCTCATTTAAAGCTGACCTTCATGACTACTAATGAATACTCATTGTATGTGCCTTTGGAAACGCTTCTTAAATGTTTATGTGGAGGCGTTTCTTTGATTTAATGATACCTTAGCACATCCGAAGTTGATGTCTTCCATTGGACATAGTCATGAATGGTGTCACGTCCTCTTTTTTTATGTTGATAACTTTTTATTAAAGTTTTATAATATGATAATAATGGAACGCTGCAGCACCTACCTCAGCAGCATTATTTTCTTGTGGAAACGAACGCTCCAGAGCCGTGAAGGGGCTCTTTCTGGTCCTCTGTTCTGTGCCTGCTTCCTGGAGGAGGCGTGGCTTGAGTTACACACGTGAGGCATCATGTGACCCCAGCTGACTCAAAAGACGGAGACACTCGCCCGAGGGGCGAACGCTGCAGCACCTACCTCAGCAGCATTTTTTTCTTGTGGAAACGAACGCTCCAGAGCCGTGAAGGGGCTCTTTCTGGTCCTCTGTTCTGTGCCTGCTTCCTGGAGGAGGCGTGGCTTGAGTTACACACGTGAGGCATCACGTGACCCCAGCTGACTCAAAAGACGGAGACACTCGCCCGAGGGGCGAACGCTGCAGCACCTACCTCAGCAGCATTTTTTTCTTGTGGAAACGAACGCTCCAGAGCCGTGAAGGGGCTCTTTCTGGTCCTCTGTTCTGTGCCTGCTTCCTGGAGGAGGCGTGGCTTGAGTTACACACGTGAGGCATCACGTGACCCCAGCTGACTCAAAAGACGGAGACACTCACCCTCGCGGCGTTAAGCCCGAGAGGAGTAAAGCCCAGGGACTGTTGAGCGACTGTTTGGCGCACTGTGGCAGCACCAGATAGCCGAAGAGCACGTGTCGTCCCAATTCCATCACAGAAACCCCGCAGCCACTCTCTTATCACACTCATCACACACATGCCTCCTCTATCACCCACGGAGGGCGACATTAGCCGCCGGCTGCGCAGCAGCAGCAAAACAGACCAAGAGAACCTGTATGATCGCCCAGCACGTACTAAAACAACCGACAGACACTGGAAGGGCGAGGCTTGTCCATCAATAATACCTACTACTCCAAAAAACGTGACTTTGACTCGGATCACGGAAACTTGAAGCCCGCCACACTAGCAGGGGGTCGGGAAAGTCTCGCCACTACAACTGGAAATTCGCACAGTCACTCCAGCCACACAGCAAGAACGGAGCGACTCCAGCCGCCCAGTCAGACTACCGCCTCGACGTGCGACCCCCTCCCGGTGACCACTGGAGGGTGGGCTCGGCAGGGTACTGCAGAGCATGCCAGGCCAAACACGACCCATCTGCAACCTATTCATCCCACTGACGGAAAAAGTGACCTGGAGGCCTCGCATACCTCGCCAAGTCACACTCAATCAGCACCCCAGAATCTTGGAGAAAACTCAGATCGGGCTACCATGCCGGTCAGCAGCGCGGCGCGCGCTGACGCAACCGCGGCACAAGAATACTCATGCGATACAGCCATACAGGTCCAGGCTCAGGTCCATCAGAGCCGAGCCTATCAGATGAATTCTGAAAAGAGATTTCATTTCAGAAAGACCCAGCTAACCACGAGACGAGGCACTCCAACCTCCTCATGGGACACGGAATCTGAAGACGACGTATTTACGAACAAAGGGCTGGAGGAGTACTCACCATCAGAAACACCCAGCACCACGGTCCCGGAGCAGGCCCAAATTCAACCAGTAGTTACTCAGTCCGTGGGGTCCATAGGGTCCCCAGAAGGGAACGAATCCCCAGTCCAGGACCCAGACCGACATCTGAGTCCTCAACCATCAAAATCACCAGAAGGCGCGCCTTTGGTGCTGGCTGAATCACAGATGAGCGACAACGACCAACATGGCACAGTCTCAACAAACTCACCCCAGAGAGGAAAGACTCCATGCAAAAAGGAAAACTTTAATCTGAATGTAAAAAGGGGGGAAAAAAACGATATCAAAGACCCTGAAAAAAAAAGTCACCTCTAAACCATTAGGAGGGTACAAAGGTAACCCAACCCTGACAAACCTAAGCAGCTTAAAGGACTACTTCCTAAAGCAACACAAACGAAAGATTAGCCAAGAGTCCGAGTTGTCAGACGCCGAAATTCTAGAGGCTATCCAAGACAAATCTCCACTGAGCAAAGCCAGAAAAACTGACACAAATCTTCAAGGATGGACTCAGACGGCACATGCCGTCACCGATCATGAGCCCATGCAACCGGGAGACCTGAATCAAAAGAGACCAGCGCCGCCTGAACTGTCTCAGCAAGAAGAAAGAGGAAAAGACTCGAACAAAAAGAAGGCAGACGAAATAAACAAGCTCCCCCAAGTCTCTCTCAGTCTTCCAAAGCTGCCACACGCAAACTTGCAAACTCCTGTGCCCATCTTAGAGGGACCAAAGCAGACCTACAACTCCTGCCCCAGCCAACAACGAGAAAATGATGTGTGGAACAAGTCGCACACTTTGGAGAACCTGACCCAATCGTCGGCAAACCCTCCTAAACCTCCCCAAATGAACGTGTCAACGGTAGAAAGAAGATCCTCAGAAAGATTAGCGCCACTCCATGCCGCCAAAGACTTAAACACCCCGCAGAAAAGCAGACGCCCTGGAAACACATCAAACATTTCAGAAAACGACTCTCCTGCGACAAAGAAAAAAGATCTTCTGTCAGTGATGTCCGCATTCTCAATAGTGCTAAACCCTTTCACAAAGCTGTACGAATCAATACACGAGGCCTTGAAAGACAATACAGCAATGATCAGCGAACTAAAGGATAAGCTAATCTACGTGGAAGGCTACCTTACAGCAATGGAAAGAACGTCAAACTCCACACATTCAAAATGGGAGGAAAAAATAGACATCGTGGTGTCAGAACTACTAAAGAAAAAGGGCACTAGGTATGAAAATGTGGAACCACCAACCAAAACCACACAGTCCACACAGACCGAGAAGAACAAAGAAGTTGCCGCAATCTTCACAAAAATTCCTCCAAAACATAAAACTGATGAGACTACACGAGCACTGTCCCCCTCAAAATCCACAGCTAGGGGCAAAGTCAAAGAAAGGATCAAGAACGGTACCAAACCCTTTGTGTGGCTGCGCCCAACGGAATCCCCTCAAAAAACCCTTCAAAATCGAAATTGTACTGGAGAAACAGAGACGGGAGCTATCCAAGGGGAAGTGAGTACAAACCCCACACTCACAAACTTGAAGCAGTCGACCGCAATAGATAAAACCAGAATAAGCGTAGACTCAACTTCATCCTCAGACTTGTCAAACATATCGTTGTACCCCGACGAACGGGAAACAGATTCCCCACTACGGTCAAACTGCGACGACGCTCCAAAACATACGCAAACAAACCCTTTATCTAATGACGAACCTATTCGAGAACAAAAGAAAAAAAAATCACTCCGAGGTATCAAGGGAGCCGCCCAGAAAACGATCTCGTTCAAACTCTCCATCCACTGCCTTAGAAGCCCTGGAAAACTTAAAGGAGACTCATGAACTCGTTGGACTCGAGCCTCATAGAGACCAAGATCAGAAACACTACAACCCGAACTATCCTGCCAGAGTTCAGTCATCGAAGGAACAAAGAGAAAAAAAGGACACAGCTTCAGACAAAGATAAGATCAATGAAGGGGGAAAAATCTTCAAGCTGGAACAAACATCATCTAAAGATTCTTACCTGGTCCTAAACCGCAGAACAGTCTTAAACAGACTAGGGAAAATAGGAGCACTCTGTCACCTAAGAACGGAAGACTTCACATTGGTCGAACCCTACCACCGGGAACATAAAGCAAAAGCCTACCTCCATTTAAGAAGAAAAACTGCATTGGAGTTAACTCCCGACGTGCACAAGGGCCTCCAAAAAATGGGCCTAAAAATCTACTGCCTTCAGAAACATCCGAAGGAAAACATCAAAGCGACAAAAGAAAAAATTGAAGATCCAACTCGAGACAGGGAGCGACACAGAGAAAATTACGCACAGAGGCTTCCAAGAAAACAAAACGCGGTATATGGCGACGAAAGGTGGGGGCGGAGAAACCAAATTACCCTTCAAACTACTACCCGAACTAACAACTACGAAGCTTCAAAAACACAAAGTCACCACGAGAAAAGAGAAACAAGACAATCTAGAACGGAACTCACAAAGGAGAGCAGACCACGAGTACGCAACCCATGGAAATGGATTTCAGAAACCTTTGCGCAAACTCACAAGAAATAGCAACAAAACCAAGGACCACATCCGACGGAGAAACAATACACCGGTCCTTCAAACCCTCTACAAAAATGCTCCCTAAACATGGCCTCGTGGAATGCGAGAGGTCATCAACATCTTACAACGCCTAGTGACAAATATTTAGGTATGTTTGAACTGATCTGCCTTCAAGAAACATGGTTGGTTCACAAACCAGCCATGGACGGATATGTAACAGAAGCCTCACCCGCCTGCAAATCTATCCTAGGACGCCCCTCCGGAGGCATACTAACAGCTATCCGGATTGGCTCAGGGATTACTTCAAAAGGGAAAACAGCAGAGGGTTACGGAATGCTGACGACGTTGGCCACATGGTGCCATCAAGACTTAACCAGAGACGCTTGGACAAACTCGGACTTAGGCATAATAAACCTCTACTGGAACCCGGCGAAAACCAGCACTACAGAATTTTGCACCATGGTCGCCAACCAAATTGACGACCTAACGGTGGAGCGGAAAGTACCCAACATCATCATTTGCGGCGATCTGAACTCTAAATGTGAGGGGAGAGTGGAAAACAAACAAAGCCCGAATTCAACGATGGACGAAAGAGGTCGAGCCTGGTCCCTCTTAATGAAATCAAGGAACTTCCATAATGTATCATCACTCCAAGATCGAGAATCACAAATCCCTACGTGGGAAAGACTGAGCTCTTCCGCCACGCTGGATTACATATTCATCACGGAAGGGCTGATAGCTTATTTCACCGACTTCACGGTGGTAAAAACACAGGAAAGCGACCACAACCTTTTAAAAATGTCATGGAACGGAACAGCCCCATCAAGACCCTTCTATTCTGCAGCAGTGGAAACTAATGTACAACAAAACAGGCTTCGCTTAACCCCCGAAAATGTAAAAAACTTCTTTTCTAACATTGCGAGGAAAACAGTCCAAATAACAAAGAGCAAAAGCGACAGACGACCAGAATACGTGTCGCTGTTGGCCGCACACAAAACGAAATTTGCGGGAACAAAAACAGGGAAACCGACCCATACGCATTCCTTCGATACTGAAGTGGCAATAAAAAGAAAAAAGCTTAACAAACTGAAAAAAACGGCCATACGAGCTGACTCGTTGGAAACATGGCTGAATTACCACGCAGAACAAAAGTCCTACAAATCATGGCTAAAACAGCACCGGTTGCTCATGTACCAAAACGACGCTGAAGAAATGCTCCACACTTGTGCCACAAGGAACACTCGAGACTTTTGGTCACTACTAAAATCAACTAATGGGCAGAAGGCAAACGCGCTGGCAAACTGTGTCCCAGAGGCAAAGTGGATTCAGCACTTCACGGAGTTATACCACTGCCCCACCTCCACGTCACTACATCTCCCCGTCCTCTCAGACTCCCCATGGATCACCCTCTCATCGGTCGAGGACATCACAGAAGCAATCAACAATCTTAAATCTTCAAGGGCTCCTGGGCCAGACGGCTTGACTAACATTGACCTTAAGGCACACCCACTACTATGGGCGCAAGCAATTGGCGAAATATTTACTCAAATTCAGAAAACAAAAGAAATTCCCAAAACCTGGACAGAGGCTGTATTGGTACCTATCTATAAGAAAGGAAACAGAGACATCCGCGCCAATTACAGGCCTATTGTCTTACTGGATGTTATAGGGAAGATTTTCGCAGCACTACTCCTCCGCCACTTCAAAGTCTGGGCCAGTGCCTCCCCGGCAGCCGACATGCTTCAAACAGAATTCCAGAAGGGAGCAGGAACGTCAATCAACCTACTGTTTCTCAACATACTGAAAGCAAATGCAAAGAGGGGTACGGGAAAGGTCCATATGGCAATGGTGGACTTGTCCCAGGCCTTTGACCTGGTAGATCGAGAAAGACTGTGGACCAAGTTAGCCAACTGGAAATGTCCAGACTCGATTCTCGCACCAGCAATGGCACTCCACGAAACCACCTCACTCAGAGTCCGCCTAAACCAACAAGGCACACTCTCAGATCAAATCTTTACAAAACGGGGAGTAAAACAGGGCTGCCCGTTAGCCCCAGCTCTGTTCATTTCGTTTTATTGGAGACTTCCAAACACAATGAAATCAGTAAGATCTTTTCCACCGAGAGTGGGCTCCTCTAAAGTCCCAAGACTGTGGTACGCCGACGACTTAATTCTGATTGACCAGACGGCAGTAGGCCTTCAGAGACAGCTAACAAATTTGGCCCAATACATGGAAGAAAATAACCTGCAAATAAACAAAAGCAAAACTAAAATCTTATCCTTTTCAAAAAGCAAAAAAAAGAGAAAGAAGTGTCCGGTATGGTTTCTCGATGCAGAAAAAATCGAAGTAGTAGATGAGTTTAATTTCAACTTGACAACACTTTAAACGATTCTTCACTTCAAGCCTCGTTATGGGCAAAAATCAAGAACCTGACAGCCCAATCTCGAGCTGTCGACAGTAAATTCGGCAAGTTCTCTTGGACCCCGGTACTGCAATTTTATAAAACAAAGGTAGTACCGGCCATAACATACGGAATGGCAGCCAACTTAACTCTACCTGCTGAATTTTGGCTGAGACTGGAAGGATTTCTATGGAAATCAGTCTTGGGACTTCCTACCGCAGCCCCCATGCCAGCCATTCGGCGCGACCTTGGCCTTCCTTCACTAGCCTCAGTCGTCATGCAAAGCGCGATTCTACTTTACAGGAAAATACGAACTCCTGACTCTCTGCCGATTTTTCGGATATTAGAAAACGAACTGGAAAACGGGAAGTGCACACCATTCACCAACTGGGCGAAGAAAATTGGACAAAAATTAGAAGAAGTCCACTGCACGGACGACCTCCTCATCTCAAATCCTGGGCATGTGAAGCAAAAGCTTTTAGAACAAGATTGGATGTGTACCAACGAGAAAATCCTAACATATACATCCCTAAAAGATCTGCCACCTACTTACAACCGCCCAAAGATTCCGCTGAAATATTGCGAAAAATTTCCTGAAAAAAGGCTGAGAAAAATTCTTTTACGAGCCCGTCTGAATCTTCTGCATACGAGAGAAGTTTTGGCTAAAAGGGCACTGGCAAATTCTCCTCACTGCCGGGTCTGTGGACTGGTTGACCAAATAGAATCTGTCCGTCATCTACTCACCTCATGTCCTGGACTGGCACACGAAAGAAGGGCCTACTTGACACCACTCATCACGTGCCCGCTCACACTCGACGAAGAGACAATATGGTTTCGGTTAATTGCAGGCGATTCCACCAGATGGTCCAGAGCGGCAGCTAAATTCCTTGAAGTAGCCCTGGCAAAAGCCAGTGACAGTACTTCGTCGCCTGCAACACCAACAACACCAGCAAGTGATCTTCAAGGAAATTCGAGAGTGGTGTCATAAGTCCTGGTCTAACTTCTTAGAAGTAGTACAAACACAGTTCACTACAGCACAGATTTGTAAAAAACCTTAAACAGGTTAACATACAAAAAAAAAAAAAATAATGTAACGTTGAACACAGCGCAGTAGTCTGATGACCATACAGCAAAATACATAGAAGAAGGAAATGGGTGAGGGAGTAGTGGCATATAGAGTTTCATGAACACAATAAAAATGATAACAGGTATGTCTTAGAGGTAAAAATATCCATAGAACATCTGAATGATTTAGGATATGTGTGGAGGTTCACATTCCATGTGTAGTTGCATTAAAACAATCCATTAGTATTATACTTAGGAATAGAGTTTAGATTGTTTGCCATGCATAGTTCCATTCTTTGTATGTGGCATATGTTATTTCACCAGCATATGACAGATAGGGAACACAAGGCTTCCCAGAATGATATTTAAAAAGGATAATAGAACATCAACAGAAAAAATGTGTTCAAGGCGTTTCCATATATCCTGTCAGAACCTGAAAGTGAAAGAATAGTTAAATAACATATATTCATATGATGCAGGAGCTGAACCACAAGACCAACATTTATCATCATTGCCTTTTCTGGAATTTGCCAATTTTTCCGGGGTAATAAATGCTCTATGCACGTAGAAAAAGAAATGTTGTGTGATATTAGCAGAAACTGATAAGTGTTTAATTATAGAGAAAAGGAGGGACCATATACTGTCATCAAAAGTGCAATCGAAATCATTTTCCCATCTAGAACGCACAGAGCATATCTTAAAGAATGAAGTGAGAATAACGTAGAAATTGGACGCCTTAATATCGGAGAGCGTAGTTAATTGCAGTAGTCTAAAGGCATCAGGTGTAAGAATATCATTAGAAAAATGATGAAGTGCATCTAAACAAGAATTGACTAAGTTGTTATAGAAGTTGAAATCAGTGTCAGGAATAGAGAATCGGGTCTTTAATTGTTGAAAAGAAAGAATTGAAGGGCTGGGTATGATTTGTTGTATAAATCTGATGCCTTTTTTCAACCAGGATTTCCGATTCAGTGTTCTTTTTATTGAACACAATATTTTTATTGTGCCATATTAAAGGGGAGAGACATTTGTTGGAGGTAGACTCGTAAGGCCAAAATGGAGGCCTTGATGTAGTCAGAGATAGCGGAGGAGGAATTATTAAATGTATATATAAGGTCTGCTGTTTCCTGGGGATGAACCATATTTTTCTCTAAAGTACACCATGTGGGAGAATCCATTACCTCAGGGTACATGAACCAATGTCGAGATTGTTTCAAAAGAAAAGCAGAAAGATATAATTTAAAATCGGGAAACTTAACCCCACCCATATCATACAGCGCTTTCAATTTTGTTAAGGCAATCCTTTTACTTTTTCCTATACCCCAGAGGAAAGTAAGCAGGATAGAATAGATGGATTTAAAAAAGGAGAGAGATATAGGAACAGAAAGGAGTTGTAGATAGTAAAACATGAATGGAGAAAGCATCATTTTTATTGTGTCGAGCCTCTCCCACCATGAAAGATAAAGGGGGGGGCACCTGGAGGTGAGATCTGTGAGTTTATCCAACAATGTTTGGGTATTGAGTTTACTAGTATCTTGAATGGTGGGAGCAAAATGTATGCCTAAATACTTAATAGAGGTACTACACCATTTAAAACCAAAAGGGTCAATATCGGGTTTGAGACAGTAGGGATTTAAAGGAATAATTTCAGATTTGTCTTTGTTAAGTTTATAACCTGATGCTTTACTAAATTGAGATAGTACATTGAGTAAATTGGGGAGGTGTAATTTAGGATTTGTAATAAGGGTAAGGATGTCATCCGCATAAACTGCTATTTTAATATGTGAAATTCCCGGAATATTTTTGTTGTATCTAATTAGTTCTAACAATGGTTCTAATGAGAGTATGTATAGAATTGGTGAGAGGGGACAGCCCTGTCACGTACCTCTGAGGAGAGGGAAGAAGGAGGAAGATAAACCATTGATACATATTGAAGATTTAGGGGAAGAGTAAAGTAATTTAACAAGGGAGGTAAATTTGTCTCCACAGCCATGCCATTGTAAGGACCAAAACATAAAGTCCCAGTTGATACGGTCAAAAGCTTTTTCAGCATCTAATGCAATGGCCGCGTAACCCTTGTAAGGAAGGAAGGGGCGAATTAGCCACCCCATACATTCTACACGCGATGACTGCTTGCTCTTGCACTAGTGAGGGACGCCTCCTCACCCTTCTGCTGTTATGAGGAATAAGGCTTTAGCAGAAGCAGAGGTGGGGCTATTGCAAGACACACTTGGACCCCATTTTGTGTGTCCTCGACTCCATCTTTGGACTAGGCCACAATTCAGCACTACGAAGTCTCCTCTCAACTCAGCAGCACCGCGCACAGCGAGCACCAACCACCCCCACATTTTCTGCGTGTCCTAAGTCCCTTTCTCACGGAGGCCCTGAAGCTAACTGCTGCAATTAAAACTATGTATTTTATCATTCTTCCTCTGAGATCACTGTCCTGTGTGTGAACCGGTCTGAACCATGACTTGTATCTTATCCATCTCCACAAACCTGCTCCTGCACCCCTCACCCTCGCTCTTGGGAAATTACTGCTTGTGTAACCCTGGGCCCTCCTAAGGTATTCTCTTGATGTAACAAAAGTGTGCCCCCACTGTGCTGACCACCCCAGAGTGCCACCAATAAACCCAGACCCCTGTCACAGTATATCCTTTCCTTAACTAACATGTGTCACTCCATTCCCCTCCCCGCCCTGATGATCCAGACCAGCCCAGTCCACAGGTTATCGCAGAAGGCAAGACCCCCGCACCCTTCACCTTATGAATGACCCAATGTAAGACAATGCAATCATGTGTGTGTCCAATTTATAGGCCTCTGAGATTTATTCAAAGGTATTTTGATGCTCATTGTTTATTGCATGTCTAGATTAAGTGTGTAGATTAGCTAGTGAGGTCCAGTCGCCTCTCCGACCTGGCCTAACCTTCACCTCGCATGGACAGGCCCAGCTGAATCACGTGGTATCCAACCTCCTGCAAAGTCATCAGCCAATCCCGTGGAGCCGGCCCATAAAGAACTATATGTGTACCTCCTTTCTAACCAATGATACTGTAATTTATAGCCTGTATAGAACTCATCACTGATGACGATGTAACCCTTTAAAATATATTGTATCTGTATTGTTTGCCAGAGCGCTCTCAAGGCAGCCGAGTTCTCTGGATGCTGAATATCACATACATTTTTGACAAAGTCGCAATCAACTCTCGTGGTCTCATTCCCTACTGGGATGTGTCCTTTATTCTGATTTTTATTGGTATTGTGGGGAGTGAGTACTTTCACTTGGTGATCCCCGCGACGTGATCAAAGGTGCACCGAGAGAAACCCCTGTGCCGTGCGGCGAGATCCGTGATGTCCCCAGCAAAATCATTGCCTCCTGCGGCTGACCAGAGTGCACACTAAATGAGAGGTTCAGAGGGTCCCCGCCATTGCGAATACCCGACTGCTCACCAAGGCGGGTCACAACTTGGTTGGGGTGCGGCCCCGATTGTGGATAGACCGTGAACGGAGGCTCTCGGATTACCCTGGACAGGTGAGTACTGGTTGCGAGAATCTCAAAGAAGGGGAATTTGTAAAAATAATTGGTGTATGGACAGTGATAACAAAATAGTGGGGAGTCAGTTTTAGGGCCTAGGGATTGTGTGAGTGTAAGTGATAGGCTTTTTTCTTCTGTTTTCTTTATATGGCCATTGGGTTGTGAATACAGAGGTAACGGAATAGAAGGCGGTGCTGCATAGCATCGTCTCAACCAGTGCAGGAAATAAGTGGAGATAAAAAACAAAGGAGTCTCATATATTGAGTAGACTCGGGAGATATTAGTAAATTTAGTAAATTCTTTTTCTTATAAGTATAACTCTTTAAGAAGTGATCCCGAGGGGCCCAGGGACAGGGAAAAGGGGCAAGAAGAGTGAATGGGAGAATGATAAGGTAGGAGTATAACTAGCACCAAAGCAAATACATGTTATATGTCAACTGTCGTTAAAGTCATATTTGTTGCTATGTTCAAAAAGTATATGTAAGTTTGTCCTCTATGTAAGAGGTATTGAAAGTCCATCCTTTGTTGTTTATATAGAAGCAAGAAGGTGTAGGTAAGAAGGTTTCTGTGATATTATATAGTGAGTGTTAAAGTATTGTCAGAGTAAACAGAGATATTTTTTCATTTGTATTTGTGACACACCACACGCACCCACGAGTAAACACAAAGGTAAACAGGGGAGCCAGGGGGGGAGACACAGCTTTAGCTCATATTTGCCAGCACCTCCCCCTGTATAGCGAAAAAAACAGTGGATCATGGAAATAAAGGGGGAGGGATTGTCCCAAGTGTGGCCAGAAGGAGGGTCATTTGATAAAAGAGTTTTAGATCTTGTGACAACCCACCTACTAGCAAGGTATCGGGGTAAGCATCTCCAAAATAGACGTGAAATATTAGATCTTTGGAGGATGTTTGAAGATGCATCCCCTGGTAATGACGTAATGAAAGAGGTAGCGCCGGAAGTGGCATCAGCCCCAACATGAGAGGGGGGAGTAACAACAGAAGAAAAAATGGTAAAAGCGTGGGAGAACGACCTCACTAGACTATACTCACTATTAACTAGGCCCGCTGCGGGGTACAGTGACCCATCTTATTTGCCTGCACAAGTGCCCTTTCAACCCCCGCAGCCACAGCCCCGCCTCCTTATGATCCTAGAGGGATGTACGGACCTACTTGCGCTCCTCTAGTAAACCTAGCATGCTTCACTGAGGATTTGGAAAGACAACTTGCCTCCACACAGATAGAGTTATCACGATTACAAGCATTATGTGACAGAGGACAAATGTTGCCTGGGGTAGAGGAGGCACCATCAAGCACAGCGGTTGGGTCAACACCTTCGCCGCTACCACAGGGGAATTTACCCAGAGGGCCAGAACATGAGTAGAAATCAGGAGAGTTTTTCTTCCACCTTAATGATACCCCCATACAAATTGTGCAGACAGAACAAGGAGGCAGCCAAGCAGGGGAGGAACAAGGAAGCAGAGACTTAGACAGAGAAATAGACGAGGTATGAAATGATTTAGACGAGTACGAAGAGGGGGTGGCAGCAGCAGGATTATCCCTACCTCTATGAGAACACTCAGAGAATGGGGTAGTAAGGCAAGATGGCAGGAAAGGCTGAGGTGCAGGTTGGGAAACATGTCATTGGGCAAAGCTAAAGGAGTAAAGGTAAGTATAAAGGGAAGTAAAGCAAGATTGCAAATGCCTCTCATCCACAAGGGAGCAGGGAGACCCCACTACATACCATAGGCACAGATGGACAAAAATATCCTGTTGAAACTACTCCCCTCACTCGCGGGAGGGGCCGGAAAGTGGATACATGCATTTGAAAAGAACACAGCAGGAGTGCCACTGGCTAGAGGGGATATAAAAAGTGTATTAGTGTGTGTAGTGGAAGATCAAGCAGACGGGGTGTGGTAGAAGGCGGGTTTTCCAGGAGTAACAATAAATTGTGACCACCATGATGGGTCAGCCTTTAACAATGTGAGAGCCAAGTGTGGGATGCACTACAGAGAACTTTCCTTGACACCCCAGATTTACACTTGGTAATGCAATGTACCATGGGTGAGGAGGAGGAGGCTGCGAAATTCATTCTTCGGGTGCAGGACTTGTGGAGATCAGAAACCGGCAGGGCTTGAGACCAATCCACCTCCCTTTTTTACTTTATCACCAAGAGAGGCCTCCCAAAGGAGCTACAGAAGCCCTTGGATAAAATTGCTGGGATAGAAGCCAAAGGCTGGCCTGAGACTAAGAGCATCATAGTACATCATTGAAGGAGGATCAAAGAAAGGGAGAGAGAAATTTTACAGAGAAGGTTGGCTGAGGAAGCGAAGCTTATACAGAATAAACTGGTGAAGGTCGCTGTAATTAACACAGCCCTACCCACTGAGAGACAGGGAGACGGGTGGAAGGGTCAGGAGGCTCACTGGCAAGGATGGAAGCCACATGGTCTGCAAACGGACAGGAGCAATGGGCTGGAGAGGAGCAGTACGAAAGCCACCAATGGCAGGAAAGGCCCACAAGAGGACAAGGTGGGTACAGGGGACAAAGAGGGGTATTTGGAGGTCAGGGAAATAGAGGTTTTGGAGGACAAGGGATGTGAGGAGGGGGCCAAGGGCCCTGCTGGAATTGTGCGAGGTGGGGACACTTTTCACGGGAATGTCGAGCACGACCAATGGGATACTATCAAGGACCCCCTCCCAGGGGAAACGAACAACAATTTGGCCTCCTTCACCCAGGCAGCCCCTATGGAATACCAATGGGTGCTAATAGACAAGAGCAAAAGTATAATGACTACCCGCAAGGAACACAACAAATTCAACACAAACAAGAAGCGCAACCGCAAATCATGCAGCTCCAAACAGCACGCCAGAATTTGATGGGGAACACCCATCCCAACATTTTCGCTACGACCGCCAATGGCGCACCGGCACTGTTTCGCGGTACAGCAGTAATTGCAGACAGTGTTTTCTCCATCCCAGGTACATATGAATACCCTGATTAGGACAGCCCACAGAAAGCACTTGTGTGTCCAGTCCTATCGACTACCCTACGTGCAGAAGAGGAACCACTAGTGGGGGATGATATAGGAAAAAAAACAGTTAATCTTTATGGTGGACTCGGGAGTGGAAAAATTGTGCCTTATGGAAGGCCGATTTCCCCTGTCAGGGAAAAATTTGGAAATGCACGGGTTTTCTGGGGCAATTTTAAAAGTTCCTTACACAAAAGATTTGGATATAACTGTGGGAGGGAAAACGGTTCAAGCACCCCTGCTGTATCACGAAGATTTGCCAAAAATTTGCTGGGCAGGGACCTCCTTGGCAAGCTTAATATGACCATCTCTTTTACAGAAGGGGGAATAGTGTGTTCCACTCCATGGGTGTGCCCAGTACGAGCAATGTTAATGATCAGTACCATGACAAACGAGGTTGCAGTAAGAGGAGTGCCCACGGATGTTAACATGTGCATCTATGGGACACAAGTTCTGGCTAGAGTGGTACCAGAGATCACCCAGAAAGAGTGGAGGGTGTCATCTGATTTTGGCTTCTGCCCTGTGGTAAGCCCAGAGATTGTGCCTGGTACCATACTTTCTATTGACCCACAGGGGGTGCAAGTATCAGGCAAACGTATTGTGGCAATAGGACGGGACACGCATGGATGTGAGTGGAGAACAGTATTATGCATAGACCCAAATAAAGCGCTGAGAGATTTGACAGATGAAGAGCGGTTCACTGACAATGACACTGAAGGGGAAATAATAATGGAAATATGTGTGCCTTGTGACATAATGATCCAACGTAGAGAGGTACATAACCCCATCATGGCCAGTGTCAGCGCACTGCCTTCCATATTCAATCAAGATATGAGAGAAGTACCACCAGAATTATGGACAACAGGGCCACATGATGTAGTACTCTTACAAGGAGTAACACCGATAAAAATGTAACTAAAACCAGGCACAGTACTGCCTAGAGTAAAACAATATCCACTGTCCAGAGAAGCGGAATAAGGAATAAAAGAAACAATAAGCACATTACGACAAGAAGGTATAATTGTGCCATCAAATTCACCATGCAATCCTGCGATTTATCCGATAAAAAAGGCAAGGGGCGGGGCACGGAGGATGATCCAAGATCTCTGCCCACTTAATGACGTCATACAAAAAGAATTCCCTTTACTGCCAAACCCTGCATCCATTTTATGTAGTGTCCCAAAAAACGCCACGTGTTTTACAGTTGTGGATTTTAAGATTGCCTTCTTCTCAGTACCACTCGACCCCAGTTGCTAATACCTAACAGCAGTCACCCTAGGTGGAAAAAGATATGAACATTGCAGACTCCCTCAAGGGTACTGTGAAAGTCCCAGCTTGTTTAATATAATTTTGCATGAAGAACTTGGCAATATTGATATAAAAAGCACAATACTTCAGTGCATAGATGATCTCCTTATCTGCAGCAAAAGTGAAGAGCTATGTAGAGCAGATTCAATACCATTACTGAATCTACTAGCAGCAAAAGGGTATTAGGTGGATAAGGGTAAACTGCAATACTGCCTAGCAGAAGTACTGTATCGAGGACAGTTAATTTCAAAGGATGGTAAAAGGATTATACCAAACAGAGCAGCAGCAATACGCCACACCATGATGCCCAAAACTGTGAAGGAAATGCAAAAATTCCTTGACATATGCAATTAATGCCGTGCATGGATACTAAATTATGCTGCGTACACACGCCCCCTTCTCCAAGCACTGAAAGAAGCACAAAAGAACAGCAAATCCATAAAATGGACACAAGAAATTATCACACAATTCTTTAAACTACAAGATCTCATCACACACGCGGCCGTTTTAGCGACTCCAGATTATGATCGGGAGTTCTACCTATTCTCACATTGCAATGGAAAACTAATGACAGCAGTACTCACACAAAAAACATCACTAGGTCACAAGACATTGGCATACTACAGAGGCACATTTGATGTCATATTTGATGTCCTGGGTGTTAGTCTTAGCAGTGCACGGTGGTGGCGCGAGTTATGGTTGCTTAGCTTACCATAACTGGCGAATTTCAAGGGTTTTTCGGTTTTACTTGGAACCATGACGTCCCTTTAACAAAGTTTTTTCACTGAATTTCATAGGTTTTTAGTAGCGCAACTTAACCATCACGTCCCTTTAACAAAGTTTTTTTCACTGAATTTCATAGGTTTGTAGTAGCGCAACTTAACCATAACGTCCCTTTAACAAAGTTTTTTCACTGAATTTCATAGTTTTTTAGTAGCACAACTTAACAATAATGACTTTGACTTTATATACATGTCATATGGAACTGACTAGATCTCTTCTTATGAACTTGATGTCCGCAAACGTATTTAATGTTCGCGGACATGTTCGGAGAACAGTACCACCACCTAAAAACTCTGGGGAGGTATGATGTGTAATAGTTATATCATAACATAGGAACATTTAACAAATTCACAAAGCAGCACACATACAAAGTATATGTAGTAAATGTTACCCATATATGTAACACACTAACCATTCATGTAAATACAATATGTTTTAAAATGGAAAATACCAAAAGAAGATAAAGTGGCTTCCACCATAATTACCTCACAGACGCTCCACAACCAACAGCAAGACCAGACGTATACACTACTGATTACATATCTCACCAGACATAGTAAGTGCACTTCTTTTTACTCATATATTTATAAACTTTCTATATTAGAAAAAAAAACATATTACTTCTTTGTTTTCTCACAGAAATGTGTAGTACTCTGGACTGGCTAGAGGACCATTTCCCACGAGACGAAATGTTAGAAGATAGTCCACCTAATGGTACACACTTTACTGTATAAACCAATTGATAAATATTATTTTGTATACATTCAACATATACATTTCTTTTTACAGACCCTACAAAAATTGCAACTTCCAAAGAAAAAGAAGTGGTGGATAACACTCTTGAACACATTACCCACAAAATGGACCAACTTATGGCAAATTTTATGGATTTAAAGAACTTTGTGGAAGATCACCTAAAACCACCAACAACATACCATTGTCCCACCTGTACTTGTCCCCCCTCACCATATCCCATTCATTTATCCCCAAACTCTCTCCATGGACCAAAAAGTTTTGATGAGATTTCCATCCCTTCTTCACCTGAACCCACTAATATTGAAAACCCTAATTCTCCTGTTTTTGTTTCTGTTTCTGCCCCACCTTCTCAGTCATAAATTGTTTATATATGTTAAATAAAGTTACTTTTTTATATTGTGTTGTAATTACTTTCAGTTCCTTGTAATAAAACCAATTTAGGTGTCCACGGACACCGCGGTTGTTCGGAAATGTTCGTAAAGAAACGAAAATGTAACTGTCCTGATGACACTACATCTGTCCGTAATGTTCTCATGCAAGTTCAAAATGTTCTAAGAACACTCGTAGTGTCCTGAAATGTTCGTAAAGAAACAAAAATTAAAGTGTTCTAAAGAACACTATATCTGTCCGTAATGTTCGCTATCAACTTAAAACTGTCCTAAGAACACAATTGGTGTCCTGAAATGTTCGTAAATAAACAAAATGATGTGTCCTGAACAACAGTACAACTGTTCGTAGTGTTCGCTACCCAATTGAAAGTGTTCTAAGAACACAATTGGTGTCCTGAAATGTTCGTACATAAACTAAATTACACGTGTCCTGAAGAACACTATATCTGTCCTTACTGTTCGCTACCAAGTTTAAACTGTTCTAAGAACACACGCGGTGTCCTGAAATATTCGTTTCACGTGTGACGCACTTTTAATTACTTCAGAACCCGAACAGTGTCCGTAGGACATCAATGCGCATGCGCTAACCAATCTCCGTGCACTTGGTGTCCTGCGGACAGGCGCTTCCTTCGCAGACTAGTTCGCAAACAGATCATATGACCGCGCCCACGCTCATCGTGTGTCCTGAAATGCGGACACTGTTCGTGTCCCCGAACAATTTAAAAGTACATTTTCAGTTAATCCATAATATTTTTCAATAAAATCTCACCATGCCACAAGTCCCACATAGCAATCTTGAGTTTCTATATGCCTTTTGAAACTTTCCGATCCTTTTTTTGTGTGCGATCTGTCCGCGCACAGTGCGCATGTCCGCGGACCGCGCACAAGCACCCCTATAAAAGACCACTCCCAAGAGCTTATTCCCATTGTGTTTCTGGCTATTTTTCAGAACACAGTGATTTTTGATGCCACCTGCAGACTACACCATCATCGACATGGCATCCTTGGCTGCTGAACTGCCACTTGGTGCTGCACCTGCTTCAGCACCACCACCACCCCCTCCACCACCACCACCTCCCCAAGGGCCTGAAGAGGGGAACAGGACTGAGGATGCAGAGGAGGAAGAAGAGGATGATGAGAATGAGGTAGAGGAAATCCCTACTACCTGCACTAGGCGTGAGTCTTGGGTGTGGTGGTTAGTTACCATTCATGGGAATGGTCCTAAGGCTCGTGCGAACCATGTTACCTGCCGTGAGTGCAAAATGATACTCAGTCGCGGGAAGCACGGTAACTACAGCTTTGGGACCACTACTATGAAGCGACACCTGAGGTCAATTCACTCTGGGGCTATTCGCAGGGTTGTACCTTGCGAAGAACGTAGCAGGTTGATTTCCTCTACTTCATCCTCTGTTTCTGATCCTGTCACCACAAGGACCACCTCTGTGGGACAGCGTCTTTCTCAAGCTGCCTCACAGGCCATACAGAATGCTGATGACCCTTACCTTTCGAGGGTCGCAGTTGTATTTATGTAGTGTGACACAGTACTCTGCAGGGGGGAGTGACTTCGGAGTGCTTTTGAGACTATCGTCTCAGAGCACGAGAAGACCTGCTCACTACCCAAATAAAACCCACTCTACATCTTCCTCTCTCAGCTCGCCCTTTCTTATCCCTGTGGTTGGTGTCCCCCCCTTTACCCTCCTTTACCCTCCTCTCCTAGTCTGTCGTGTCTGAAAAACCCAAAGAAATACAAAATTACAAAAATCAAAAAAAATAAGGCTCTTTTCAGAGCCGCCTTTCCCAGTTAAAAAATAGAAGTGAAAATAAATGAAGCAGGGCTCTTTGTATTTTTTAGAAGTCCGCGGACAGTTCGCGAACATTAAAAAAATTGGGTTACTACTCCATCACAAACATTGTAATTTTCTCTGGAAAGAAGTGGTGGCTCTGAAAAGAGCCTTTGGGTGGTGTTTGTAAGTCAAAAATTGTAAATGCTTAACATCTACTTCAAAATCGTTGTTGTAATTCCAAAAAAGGTCGCAATGCATTTTGTACATTTCTCCGAAAAATCTGATTGCCAGCATAAGTAAGATGGACTCCATCTCTGTGAAAAATGTATGTACTACAAAACATAATATTTTCATTGTGAAAAGAAGACATGCCAAAATCTCTTAGAAAGCCACAAACAGCCTTATTAACATTGTGCCTTGCTTTTTCCATTTGTGGACCAAATGAAGAAGAACGAAGCCACATTTGTCTCTGCGCAATCCGTGAAAATATCACTTGAGAATTAGGAAACATGTCCATAACCTTCCTCAGTCCTTCTTTCATAGCAAATTGCAAAAGAATTCCAGTCACATGCCCTAAACTGTTCCCTCCACAATGAATTACAATTATGTCTGGATGTTGCTCTGTCTCCAAAGTAGCACAGAGAGGTAGCAAATCCAACCACTTCATTCCACGTACTCCATGCCAGTGTACTTCCACATGTGGGAATCCAAGATCTACAGCTACTCCACAGCTTTCTGCATGCACCTTCAACCAATGTACCCACGAATCTCCTAAAATCCAAACAATCTGCTTTCTGAAACATACAGCCATAGCTATCTTTTGTTCTCTCAGTAAAAAGAGTATCTCAGAAAATCTCTCCTGGCACAACACACCCACCAAACTTTCCTGACCAATCCCTTTCAGTGCTTATTCTCATTTGCATGACTTCTGAACCCAAAAATACCCGGATATAACTCCCGATGTCCAGGAACTACCGCCATGTCCGCGGACATATCGTAACATGAACAGCCCTTCTACCATTTCCACTACACTCTCTCTGCCATTCCCTCATTGGATGTACCTCAAAAATAACATGACCATGCACCAATCACATTCAAGACCTCTACATCTAACTGCATCATCATAGATCAGCACTGCAAATGTACTCTGAATCTCTCTGAGTACAAGTGTCATATCATTGGCAAGCAGCATCTACCACAAATACTGTACAAGTCTTCAAGATTTCTACTTGCAGCTCCATGCATATCCATATGCATGAACACAAACTTCAGCTATGCATATTTTCTGTATAGTAGATGACATAGCTCTCAACCATTTTTGTTTCACAGGCGGGTGAAATCACCCGATTTTGTTTTTGGCGGGTGAGATGCCCATTGGAATGAATGGACGTGCAGGAGGCTTGGCGGGTGAGTCTGCCCTTTACAAGGCGTGTGACACCCGCCAAAAGCGTGTGAGTTGAGAGCTATGGTAGATGAACACATTTTCAAACAGACTTTTACCTTGTAAAATCTGTAAAATGAATTTACTGTACTTTTTCAATTTGCTAAAATCAACTATCACTTATACACCTTTATACTTTTTACTTTCTTTATACA